>NC_090759.1:1196527-1209027 GCF_036898095.1 Palaemon carinicauda
CTGCCTATGGACCACAAAGACTGGAAGGACGTCCATCTTACGTTCTCATTTGGGAAGTTGGAGGCTGAGATCGCCGGACATCAGTTCGGCGAGGACCTCCCTAAGCTGTCTGACTTTCTCTTGCAGAGAGAGTTTGAGACAAAAGAAAGACTGGCTGCCTCAATGTCTCTTCAGACTACTCTTGAGACGATGGCAAGTGACCCCAAGGTCCATGAAATGTTCATGGTGGTGGCCAAGACTCATCTGGCCACAGTGACGAAGGACCTTTATGGCTTCGTCAAGGCGAGGAGAGCTTGTAGGGAGTTCGTGTTCACCTCGGCTACGGTGAGGCACGAGCCAAGGAAACTAATCTCCTCCAACATTTGGGGCAAAGACCTTTTCCCTACCGATTGGTCAAAGAAGTAGTTGATAAGGCCGCCTTGGAGAATAGAAACCTTCTCCAGAAGTGGGGCCTGGCTATCAAAAGAAAGTCTTCCCCGGATGAGGGTCCTCAACCAAAGAGGAAGACTATGAGGACTAGGCTACCGTCTCGGCCAGCCAAGCCTCTTAGACAGCAACAGCAACTGCAATTGCCATTGCCCCCAGTGCCCCAGATCGTGGCACAAACCCCGACCACTTTTCAGTGGGTACCCCAGGCCGTGTCGACACAGTCCACGGCATTCACCCCATCGTTCGAAGGGCAGTCTACTTCATTTCGAGCAAAGCCTAGAGGAGCAGCCAGAGGCTCGTCTAGGCACCCCTCAAGGGGAAGGGGATTCAGGGGTGGTCATGGTCAGGGAGGCAAGACCTCAGGACGGCAGTCCAAGTGGGATGATGCCGGTAGGAGGGAGACTTCTGAAATTTCGGGATCGGCGGACCTTCGATCCCTGGGCCCACAGCCTACTCAAGAATGGACTGGGTTGGAGCTGGTACAGCACTCCACCCCCGTGCCTTCGGTTTTTCCAACACTCCACCCCCGTTCTGGAGGAGTACGTTCAAGAACTGTTGGAGAAAAATGTGATCCGAAAGGTGAAGTCCATCAAATTCTAAGGGAGGCTGTTTTGTGTTCCCAAGAAAGACTCGGAAAAGCTCAGAGTCATTCTGGACTTGTTGACACTCAACAAGTTCATAGTGAATTGCAAATTCAAGATGCTAACACTGCAACACATAAGGACCTTACTGCCCAAGAGGGCATATTCCGTCTCCATAGACTTGTCAGACGCCTATTGGCACATTCCAATCAACCGTCAACTCTCCCCCTACCTAGGGACGCGATCAGGAGAGGGTACTGGGCTCTCTCCAGTTTGCTTCGGTGACAGACCCAGTGCTATGAGCACAGCTAAAGGATGCAACCGGAGTTTGGAGAAGTTATGCATCAAACGTGCGAAGAGATCTGAGAAGACCAGTTCCGCTTCGGCTACGTACTCTTCTCAGGCCTTGGTCCCAAGCCAGACTTCTAAAGAAATCGGTTCTTCTTCAGCCACCTCCCCCGTCGGTGACGATTCACTTATACGCCTCGAAGGAGGGATGGGGAGGTCACTCTCATCGGAAAAAAGTCCAGGGGACTTGGTCCAAGCTATTCAAGACCTTTCACATAAACTTTCTAGAAGCTATGGCAGTGCTCCTTACCTTAAAGAAAGTTTCCCCGCGTCACTCGATCCACATAAGGTTGGTGATGGACAGCGAGGTAGTTGTGAGATGCTTGAATCGACAAGGATCGAGGTCACCACCTCTCAACCTGGTGATGTTGGCCATCTTCCGATTGGCGGAAAAGAAGAAGTGGTACCTGTCGGCAGTTCACCTTCAAGGAGTCCGCAATGTGACAGCGGACGCTCTATCCAGGTTCACACCGATAGAGTCGGAATGGTCCTTAGACGCAGGATCATTCTCCTTCATTCTGAATCAAGTCCCAGAACTGACGATAGACCTCTTTGCGACGAAAGACAACATGAAGTTACCCCTGTACGTGTCCCCGTACGAGGACCCCTTAGCGGAAGCAGTGGACGCGATGTCCCTCGACTGGAACAGATGGTCCAGGATTTATCTGTTCCCTCCTCACAACCTTCTGTTGAGGGTCCTCAACAAACTGAGATCCTTCAAGGGGGTAGCGGCAATAGTGGCCCACAAGTGGCCGAACAGCGTGTGGTTCCCCCTGGCATTGGAACTACAGCTGAAGTTTGTACCGCTACCAGATCCAGTTCTGACCCGGCGAGTCCAGAAGTCGACTATCTGCGCTTCATTACAGAAAACCCGGACCCTGCAGCTCATGATTTTCTCTCCCTAGCGGTGAGAAAGCGTTTCGGGATTTTGAAAGCCAGCATAGACTTCCTAGTGCAAATCTACTAGAAGGCAATATGAGTCATCTTGGAGAAAATGGGTGGCCTTTGTCAAGGCGAAGAATCCGCAGGAGATCTCGACAGACTTCTGCTTATCTTTCTTCATCCCCCTCCATGGTCAAGGATTGGCAGCTAACACGATTTCAGCGTGTAAGTCTGCTTTGACAAGACCCATTCTATATGCCTTCCAGGTCGACCTAGGTAACGAGATCTTTAATAAAGTTCCGAAAGCCTGCGCTAGGCTCAGACCTTCAGCACCTCCAAAGGCCATTTCATGGTCTTTAGACAAGTTCTTCATTTCGCTTCTCTGTTGAGCAATGAAGAGTGCGTTAAAGGATTTGACACAAAAAGTTATTTTCCTATTTGCACTCGCGTCAGGGGCCAGGGTTAGTGAGATTGTAGCCCTCTCGAAAGAGGCAGGTCATGTTCAGTTCCTGGATGGGGGAGAACTGAACCTGTTTCCGGATCCTACGTTTCTCGCCAAGAATGAGTTACCCACCAACAGGTGGGGTCCCTGGAGAATCTGCCCTCTGAAAGAAGATGCATCTCTATGTCCAGTAGAATGCCTAAAGGTCTATCTTCATAGAACTTCAGACTTCAAGGGTGGTCAACTATTCAGGGGAGAAACATCAGGCTCAAATTTATCTCTGAATCAACTCAGAGCAAAAATCACATATTTTATTCGCAGAGCGGATCCTGACAGTACACCCGCAGGTCACGATCCGAGGAAAGTTGCCTCATCCTTAAATTTCTTTAATTGTATGGATTTTGAACATCTCCGTTCATACACTGGCTGGAAGTCTTCCAGAGTGTTCTTTCGCCACCATGCGAAGCAAGTAGAGGAACTAAAGAGATCTGTGGTAGCAGTGGGTCGCGTCGTTAACCCTACTGTTTAACTCTGCGAGGAACAGTGGTTTTAATTGGGACGATTAATTCCAGGGTGAGTGTGTAGTTACATAATGTACTACAAACTAAGTGAGGGCACTGAGTTGCCCATGTAGACTGTTCCATTTCCAAAGGTGAACCTAGCATAAGTGCTGACATGTGTGCCGAGCGTTTCTAACGCTAATGTCATTGATTTGTAATACAGACTTTTATGACTTTGATACCTCGGTATCTTAAAAGTGGCATTTAATGTTTTTCTTTCAGATAAACAAGTTCTGTTTACTATCATACTTATGCTTAAAGTTTTGGGTTATCCTCTTCTATATATATATATATATATATATATATATATATATATATATATATATATATATATATATATATATATATATATATATATATATATAATTGCGGTTAACCTTTCTGTTTATTGTCTGTCAATGAACTTGAATTTATTGGTATAATTGAGCATTCATTCTATGTACCTTATCTGGGATAATTCTAATAGAATTGTTCCTTTATGCAAGCTATGTTGCATTGGTTTATGCTTTCCCTTAACGGGAGGACTCCGTCCCATAGGGGGACGATGGCGGTTTTTACTAGTTTCCTCCTATGCAGATATAAACCTTTGTCCAATACAAGTATTGTGCGGAGAACTGGTCGATATTTCATATTGACGCAGTGGTTCTTTACAAACTATGCTTTACTTAATATAGGGTGAGACCACTATATTAGCTTGCCTGGTATTCATACATAGGTATATGTACTCTTCGAGACTTTTCCAGAGTCTAGTAGGACTCTTCCCTGTAGGGGACAGGAAGCTCTAACATGGTTTATAGTTAGTTGAAAAGATGTATAACGGTAACATCTTAGGTCTCTAGGTCTAGTCGACCGGGAAAAATTACCCCCGGGGAGTACGGCACGTTCTGAGAATCCACAGATACAGTAATGCTCTGGTATACTTCCATCAGGACGACATGGCTTGAGCCCAAAAAACGGATTTTGAGCGAAGCGAAAAATCGATTTTTAGGTGAGATGGCCATGTCGTCCTGATGGACCCGCCCTTCCCTTTCTAAGAAAGGGCTGTAGGACCCCTCCCTACATACAGTATCTGTAGCACCTCGTGTACGCTACAAGGAATACAGATGGTGCCAGGATTGGCGCCAGGCACGCTTACGAAACGGGGGATAGGGAGCCTTGGGAGCGGCTCCCCCTTTTTCTTTCCCGATTTCGTTTCTTGCCAATTGACCCCTGCGATACGTTATCTCTGTTCGGGGTGCAGATTGCCATGTGGCGTGTCAAGAATACGTCCTCTGATATGTCGCGATATCCCTTTCACGAGGGATATTCGCTCCAGGAGTTAGAATTCTGGTACCTTAATGTAAATTCTCTGGGAATATCGCCGTAGTTGTAATATACCCTAGGAAGCTACCCTATAGGAACTTCCATCAGGACGACATGGCCATCTCACCCAAAAATAGATTTTTCGCTTCGCTCAAAATCCGTTATATATATATATATATATATATATATATATATATATATATATATATATATATATATATATATATATATATATATATATGTATGTATGTATATATAAAGGATTTTGAGCGAAGCGAAAAATCTACTTTTGGGTGAGGTAGCCACGTTGTCCTGATGGATGTTCCTATTAGGTAGCTTTCTAGGGTATATTTGACTACAGTGATATTCCCAGAGAATTTTACCTTAAGGTATCCAGAATTCTAACTCCTGGAGCGAATATCCCTTAATAATCTCACAGGGATATCGCATAACATCAGAAGACGTATTCTTGATACATCACACAGCTATCTTTACCCCGAACAGTATTAACGCTTCAAGGGGGTATAGTGATAAGAATATGAAACGAGAATGAAAAGAGAGCCGCTCATAAGGCATCTCTCCTATTCCGTTTCCAGAATGTATCTGATGAAGGCGGTAGCGCCCTCTTTATTCCTTGTAGCGATATACGAGGTGTTACAGATACTTAACAATAGGGAGGGGTCAACAGACCCTTTTACAATAAAAGGAAGGGCGGGTCCATCAGGACGACATGGCTACCTCACCCAAAAATAAATTTTTCGCTTCGCTCAAAATCTGTTTTTTAGGCTCAGGCCATGTCGTCCTGATGGAAGTTTACCAGAGCATTACTGTATCTGTGGATTCTCAACCGGTACACTACTCTCAAGAAAGTATCTTCCTGGTGTCCGTCTAGACCTAGAGACCTATGATGTTACCGTCATACATCATTTCATCTAAGAATGAACTATGTTAGTGCTTCCTGCCCCCTACATGGAAGAGTCGTACTAGACTCTGGAAAAAGTCTCGAGGAGTACATAAAAATTTATGGATGACAAAATGGCAAGCTTGTATAGTGCTCTCATCCTATACAATATAAAGCAAAGTTTGTATAAGAGTCACCAATATCAGAATGAATTTGTGACACCTTTCCCAATGTGACTACTCTTATTAACTATTGGGTAATGGTTGTATCTGCATAGGAAAAAATTTTGCCTCTTTGCCACTATCCCGTTAGGGTACCACGTCAACCCTTCCAAGGAAGGGTTAGAGTGAGTGGACTTTTGCTTAAATCAGGGAACAGTCTCGAAAGACATACCATGATAAAAATATCCATACTTTAATCTTAATGCTCAGTACATTTCTAATAAAAGGAATGTGGGCGAAAAAGACGCAGGGTTCACTATGAACTAGTTTATTAAAATTTAATAAACGTCTATATCAGATCAACATTTATAAAATTTATGAAATGTGGATGATATGTGTAAAAGCATAAGGAAAAACAGTCAACAGAAAATATTGTTTTATCTACTAGGAAACAGATTTGCCACTTCAATTGAATTATTAATAATAATGATATAGTCTGTATACTGTTTACATACACTAGCGTAAAAAACGTTTGGCACAAGTGTCCGTATTATGCTATAGATTACCGACGTCAATGGAACAGTTCGTAAGGACACTTTCGTGGCCTGTCGCTCAGCGTGTAGTAACATACAGTGACTACACGCGCACCCTCTTAATTAATCATCCCAAATTAATTACACTGCTCCTCGGAGACCTAAAACAGAAGGTTAAATAATTCTACCTGCTGCTACCACAGATCTCATAAGTTGCTCCACTTGCTTCGCATAGTGCAGAAAGAACGCCTTGGATGACTACCAGCTGGTGTGCAAACAAGGATGTTCAAAGTCCATATAATTAAAGAAATTTTATGGAAGTGGCAACTTTCCTGTGATCATGACTAACGGGTGTACTGTCTGGATCCGTTCTGCGAATAACATGGCTGAATTTCACCCATAGTTATAGATAACTTTGAACCCAGTGTTTCTCTTCTGAACAGTTGTCCTCCCAAAAAGTCTGAAGTTCTATGAAGATAGACCTTTAGGCACTCCACTGGACATAGAGATGCTTCTTCTTTCAGTGGGAAGATTCTCTAGGGACCCCACCTGTTGGTGGGTAGCTTGTTCCTGGTAAGAAACGTTAGGTCTGGAAATAGATTAAGTTCTCCCTCCAAGAACTGTACGTGGCCTTCCTCTCTAGAGAGAGCCACTATTCACTAACTCTGGCCCCCAAAGCGAGTACAAACAGAAATATGGCTTAAATTCAAAATATTCTAAGCACATTCCTCATTGTTCATTATTTATACACAATGAGGAATCATATTTAATGACCAAGCAAGGGGTCTTTGGAAGCGCTGAAGGGCTAGTTCATTAGGAATGTCGTTAGAAAGGTCGACCTGTAAGGCATATGGTATCTGACTTGTCAAGGCAGGCTTGAACAATAGAATTGTTTAGGCTGCTAAACATTGCTCATGAAGGTGAATGAAGAATGATAAATAGGAATCTGTCGGGATTTCTTTCGGTTTCTTCGCCTTGACAAAGGATGGCTATTTCTTCCCCGAAGCCTCATAATGTTTTCTGGTTTCCTCCAAAAGTCTAAACCGACTTTTAAACACTGAATCTTTTTCTCATCGTTAAAGAGAGAAAATCATGAGATGTAGGTTCCGTGTTTTCAGTGATGGAGCGAAGACAGTCGACTTCTGTACTCGCTAAGACAGGGATGGATCCGGTAGCGGTACGAATTTTAATCGTAGTTCCAATGCCAGAGGGAACCACATGCTATTTGGCCACTTATGGGCCACTATTGCTGCTTTCCCTTTGAAGGATCTCAGCTTATCGAGGACCTTCAAAAGGGGGTTGTGAGGAGGGAAAAGATAGATACTGGACCATCTGTTCTAGTCCAGGGACATAGCGTCCACTGCCTCCGCTAACGGATCCTCGTAAGGGGACACGTAACGAACTATTTTCTTGTTGTCTTTCGTCGCAAAGAGGTCTATCTGCAGCTCTGGGACTTGACTCGAGATGAAGGAGAACAATCCTGCGTCAAGGGACCATTCTGACTCTATAGGTGTAAACCTAGATAGAGCGTCCGCTGTCACATTGCGGAACCCTTGAATGTGAACTGCTGACAGGTGCCATTTCTTACTCTCCGCCAAACGGAATATGGCCAACATCACTTGATTGATTTGAGGTGACCTCGACTCTTGTCGGTTCAGGCATATCACTACCACCTCGCTGTCTAGAACCAGTCTTATGTGGGTCGAGTGGTGAGGAGAAACTTTCTTCAGTGTCAGAAGTACTGCCATGGGTTCTAGAAAGTTGATATGAAATGACTTGAAAAGATTGGACCAAGCTCCTTGGAGTCTCATCTGATGAGAGTGACCTCCCCAGCCTTCCTTTGAAGCGTCTGTGTGGATAGTTACCGACGGGGGAGGAGGTTGAAGAAGTATTGATTTCTTCAATTGCTTAGCATTGGACCAAGGCTTGAGAAGCCTTCGCAGTCGCGTCGGTAGTGGTCTTATTAGATCTCTCCTATTCGCGTCTTGATATCCGTTTGGATTTCAATAGTCTCTTGACAGATCATGTTATTTCTTTCATCTTCTTACTAGGAATGGAAAGCCGATGTGACTCCAAATTCCAGTGGATTCCCAACCAATGAAATTTTTGAGCTGGAGAAAGACAAGACTTTTTGATGTTGATCTTGAATCCCAGATGTTCCAGGAACTGGATCACCATCTTAGAAGCTTGCATGCATTCTGTCCTGGATGCTGCCCACACCAGCCAGTCGTACAAGTATGCTACTACTTGGACCCTCTTTAGGCGTAATTGATGGACGGCTGCGTTCGCGAGCTTCGTGAAAATCTTTGGGGCTATGTTTAGCCCGAAAGGCATGGTTCTAAAGGCGTAAAATTATCAATGTAACTTGAAGCCTAGGTAGGGGGAGAGGTGACAATTAATTGGAACATGCCAATAAGCATCAAACAAGTCTATAGACACAGCATATGCCCTTTTTGGGCAGTAGGGTCCTTATGTGTTGAAGTGTGAGCATTCTGAACTTGTAGTTCGCTATGAACTTGTTGAGTGGTGACAAGTCTAGAATGACTCTGAGTTTTTCTGAGTCCTTCTTTGGAACACAAAACAGCCTTCCATGGAATTTGATGGACTTAACCTTCCAGCTTACTCTTTTGTCAAAGAGCTCTCGGACATATTCTTCCAGAGTGGGGGTTGAGTGTTGGAAAAATTAAGGAAATTGAGGTGGAGGACTGCTCCAGCTCCAACCTAGTCCATTCTCATTTAGGCTGTGGGCCCAGGGATCGAAGGTCCAGCGATCCCTAAAAAGCTGTAGTCTCCCTCCTATTGGAAGTATCTACTTCTGCTGTTGTGGACCTGAGGCCTTGCCCCCTTGACCGCGTACTCCCTTGGATCCCATTCCTCTTGAAGGGCGTCTAGAAGAACCTCTGGCTGTTCTTCTGGCTCTCGAACGAAAGGAAGAAGTCTGCCTTTCGGAGGCTGGGTTAAGAACTGGCGACTGTGTCGCCGTTTGTTGAGGTACCAGCTGGTACGTGGTTGGAGGTTGTGCCACTATCTGAGGCACCGCGGTTACAGGAAGTTGTTGTTTATGTTGCTGTCGGTAGGGTCTAGCCGGCCGAGAGGATGGCCTAGGCCTTTTTGTCTTCCTTTTGTGTTGGGGCCCCTCATCCAGAGAAGACTTTCTCTTAAGATCTAGGCCCCACTTTTTGAGAAGGTTCCTATTCTCTGTGGCCGCCTTGTCTACTACCTCTTTAACCAGTTCATTGGGAAAGAGGTCTTTACCCCAAATACGAGAGGAGATCAGTTTCCTCGGTTCGTGCCTCACCGCAGCCGAGGCGAACACGAACTCTCTACAGGCTCTCCTAGCTTTAATAAAGCTATATAAATCTTTCGTAACTGTGGCCAGATGGGTTTTGGCCACAACCATGAACATGTCCTGGTTCTAAGGTTCACTTGCCATCATTTCTAGTGTCATTTGCAACGACATCGATGCCGCAAGTCTTTCCTTTGTCTCTTGCTCTCTACGCAAGAGAACCTGTGATAGTTTTGGAAGCGCCTCACCAAACTGGCGTTCAGCAATATCAGCTTCCAGCTTCCCGACTGAGAAGGTCAGGTGTACGTTCATCCAGTCTTCTTGGTCCAAGGGCAAGGTCAGAGATAACGGCTTGCACTCCTCCACGGAGGGGCATAGTTTTCCTGCGTCCACCGCTTTTAAGGCAGCCTTATATCCCTTTTCCAAGAAGGGAAAGGCTCTGGTAGGAAAGGCCACAAAAGAGGGAAGCTTCTTACTCAAGGCGGGCACCTTTGAGTTAGTGAAGCCCCTCTCTTTCATCGAGCTCGCTAGAAAGGTCTAAGCTTTACTATGGTAAAAAACTATGACCTCCTTCGGCTCCATCTCCTCCTTTAAGGCTGGTTCCTTCCTAAGACAGACATAGCAGTCCGGATAAGAATCTTTGTTGGGCCAAAATTCCACTTCTTCCAGGGGAATTGCTCCCAACTTTTCTGAGATCACGATCTCCCCGGGTGTCATTGGCATTTGTTCGGCATACCTCCAAGGATTGGTATCCGAGCACAAAGGAAGATCCTTCACACTGAGCCGCTTCTGGGGCCCACGTGATGCTGCAAGTCTACGTATCTCCAGTTTCATTGCAGCTTCCTTCTCATCATTCTTCCTTTGAATTTGTTGGATCATCTCAACAATTGAAAGAAGAGTCCTTCCCAGTTCATCTGGGATAGCAGACGATGCAAAAGGAACAGGTTCTGGGTCCAGAACCGTCATAACCGACACTTCGTCGATTTCTTGCTCGTCTACTTGAGGAGCCTGGAACAGCTCCTCCTCCTGACCTTCCCCTAGAATGTCCTTTTCTGTAGAATCCGACCCCTCCGACATCCTATCGTCCAATTGGATGTCTTGAAGGGCAGCTGAGACTTCAGAATCTACTGGATTCTGGGCAATTGGTATCTCCACCTGAGGCTGGGGATGATTGCATCAGCCGATGCTTTAGGGAAAAGGTAGGCCCTCATCTTCTCATTTGGAAGGTAGGGACCTGAGGTGTTTTTCTGAAAAGCCCCTCACCCAGGATCGTGACGTTTCCCTGGCAGCGTCCCCTGACTCCATTGACTTAGGGTCGTCAAAAGCCTCGGTAATCAGGTTAGAAAAAACTGTACAAACCTGAAAGTCCCAATAGCGGATATCACCTCTGGAGGCTGCGCATGCTGTGTGCCTCCTGCAATATTGATGTCCACAGAAGTTCTTAATGGGGACATTATAGAACACACTACCGCACTTCGGATGGTCCCCCTGTAAAGAGAAGAAAAATCCATGAGTATCAAATGAAGGCTTTCACTTATATTGAGACATTTAGCTTATATAGAAAAGCTATAAAGGAAAGAAGGAAAGACACATACTTGTATTTCCTGTCCAGTCAATTGCTGAAACCTCCTGAGATATTAAAACTAAGGTTAATTCTATTCTAGAATACCTTACGTAATTTCCTAAACAGAAATTTAAGGTGTAGTTCACACCTTGAGATAAAGTTTTAATATACGGGATAGAAAGAATACAGAAAGAATTTACTTTCTATACATTGTACGGTCTCAACAAAAGGCTGTACAAGATAACATTAAGTATGATGAAAAACGTTAGTGTTATCACAAGCTCTGTACAGCAGTTTCTGCTAATGCAGTGTGTACTACACTACGAATACAGAAACTAATGTACATTGCATGCTGTTGTGCCGGCTAGCACGCGCCGGTACGTGCCGGCGTGCGCCTGCACGTGCCGGCCCCTGTATAGTTAAAAGATATACTATCTTTAACTAATAGGCGACAGCCCATTGATTCGCGACTGTGTGCCGGCCGGCAATCATTGCCAGCCGATGGCTGAAAACACTAATACCCAGCTGCCGGCCGCTAGTCGTAGTGGCCAGCAGATTTGGGCTGTGTTTCTACTGCCGGCAGGCAAAGGTAATAAAACCCATGCCCGCCAACAGTAGACAAGAACCAGAGAACCTCCACCTGCCCGGCTGTCGGCTATTAAGCCGGCAGCCGGGTTAGGCATGCAACAAAATAGTCAGAGAAACAGTATGGACGTAAGGTTATAAGGTGGCATTGCCATACGACCTTCCATCCAGAAAGAGTGAATTTATGGAAGGGAAGAATGTAGCATTCAGGCTTCCAAAGAATCCATAGCCTGTCGGGCTCTACCGGCAGACATGGAAGGGAGACCAAGGGAGGTCTGGGGTTCACTCTGCAAAGAATAATGGGTCTCTGCCGGCCGACACATAGTGCCATCCGGCAGCGAGCTGAGCCTGTCCTCCATCCTAACCTATACTAGGTACGGAAGTAGGACTGCGGCCAAAAGAAAAAAAGAAAAAAAAAGAAAGAGAGGTTGGGAAGGGATAAGGGTCCTATAGACTTCGTTCTGGCAGGAGACACACTCAGCCGTTAGGGAAGCTCATCCTAACCAAGAGTTGTGTTTTAGGGAGGAAGACTAGCAATACTTGCTATCCTCCTCCAAACCAGAACAAAGTTAGGTGAAGTTATTTCGCCGGGCAACAGAGAAAACTCATCCTCCAGCCAAAGAAAAACAACACAAGACAGTCTGCTAGGCCACTAGAGGAAGGATCATCTCTTACAGAATCCTTCCAACATGGACTAGGGAAGCAAAGCTTCCTGTGTCCGCCCCTAACCTAGCATAGGAAACTCATTCTCTGTGCTAGGAAGAAGCAGACAACAGACTAGAAACTCTGATGTTCTGCCCTAACCCAAAAAACCAATCACTCTGGTTATCAGGTCAAGACAGACATATCTTAGAATAGTTATACCTGAATTATTATACAGATAGAACCACTAGGATTAAGCCGAAGGCCTACAGAGGGAGAGAGGG
>NC_090759.1:1216679-1221679 GCF_036898095.1 Palaemon carinicauda
TCAATAGTCTCTTGACAGATCCAGCTATTTCTTTCCTCTTCTTCCCAGGAATGGAAAGTCGATGTGACTCCAAATTCCAGTGGATTCCCAAACACTGAAATTTTTGAGCTGGAGAAAATCGATTCGTTTTGATGTTGATCTTGAATACCAGATGTTCCAGGAACTGGATCACTATCTTGGAGGCTTGCATGCATTCTGTCCTGGGTGCTGCCCACACCAGCCAGTCGTCCAAGTAGGATACTACTTGGATCCCCTTTAGGTGTAATTGATGGACGGGTGCGTTCGCACGCTTCGTGAAAATCCTTGGGGCTATGTTTAGCCCGAAAGGCATGGTTCTGAAGGCGTAAAGTTTTCTATGTAACTTGAAGCCTAGGTAGGAGGAGAGGGGACGATTAATTGGAACGTGCCAATAAGCGTCAGGCAAGTCTAAAGAGACGGTATATGCCCTTTTGGGCAGTAGGGTCCTTATGTGTTGAAGTGTGAGCATTCTGAACTTGTAGTTCGCTATGAAATTGTTGAGTGGTGACAAGTCTAGAATGACTGAGTTTTTCTGAGTCCTTCTTTGGAACACAAAACAGCCTTCCTTGGAATTTGATGGACTTAGCTTTTCGAATTACTCTTTTGTCTTAGAGCTCTCGGACATATTCTTCCAGAACGGGGGATGAGTGTTGGGAGAATTGAGGATTTTGAGATAGAGGACAGCTCCAGCTCCAACCTAGTCCATTCTTTATTAGGCTGTGGGCCCAGGGATCGAAGGTCCAACGATCCCTAAATAGCTGTAGTCTCCCTCCTACTGGAAGCATCTCACTTCTGTTGTTGTGGACCTGAGGCCTTTCCTCCTTGACCGCGTCCTCCCCTGGATCCCCTTCCTCTTGAAGGGCGTCTAGAAGAACCTCTGGTTGTTCCTCTAGCTTTCGAACGAAAGGAAGAAGTCTGCCTTTCGAAGACTGGGTTAAAAACTGGCGACTGTGTCGCCACTTGTTGTGGTACCAGCTGGTACGTGGTTGGAGGTTGTGCCACAATCTGAGGCACCGCAGTCACAGGAAGTTGTTGTTGCTGTCGGTAGGATTTAGCCAGCCGAGAGGATAGCCTAGACCTTTTTGTCTTCTTCTTTGGTTGGGGACCCTCATCCGGAGAATAATTTCTCTTAAGATCTAAGCCCCACTTTTTGAGAAGGTACCTATTCTCCGTGGCGGCTTTGTTTACTACCTCTTTAACCACTTCGTTGGGAAAGAGGTCCTTACCCCAGATACAAGAAGAGATCAGCTTCCTCGGTTCGTGCCTCACCGCAGCCGAGGCGAACACGAACTCTCTACAGGCTCTCATAGCTTTAATAAAGCTATAGAGATCCTTCGTAACTGTGGCCAGATGGATTTTGGGTACTACCATGAACATGTCCGGGTTCTTGGGGTCACTTGCCATCGTTTCTAATGTCGTTTGCAACGACATCGATGCCGCAAGTCTTTCCTTCGTCTCTTGCTCTCTGCGCAAGGGAAACTCCGACAGCTTTGGAAGTTCCTCACCAATCTGGCGTTCAGCAATATCAGCTTCCAGCTTCCCGACTGAGAAGGTAAGGTGTACGTTCATCCAATCTTCTTGGTCCAAGGGCAAGGTCAGAGATAACGGCTTGCACTCCTCCGAGGAGGGGCATGGTTTCCCTGCCTCCACCGCCTTTAAGGCTGCCTTATATCCTTTTTCCATGAAGGGAAAGGCTCTAGTTGGAGAGGCCACAAAGGAGGGAAGCTTCATACTCAAAGCTGGCACCTTTGAGTTCGTGAAGCCCCTCTGTTTCATCGAGCTCGCTAGTAATGCCTGTGCTTTACTATGGTCAAGAACTATGACCTCCTTCGGCTCCGTCTCCTCCTTTGAGGCTGGCTCCTTCCTAAGACGGACATAGCAGTCCGGGTAAGAATCTTTGTTGGGCCAAAATTCCACCTCTTCCAGGGGAATTGCTCCCAGCTTTTCTGAGATAACAATCGTCCCGGGTGTCATTGGCATGTGTTCGGCATACCTCCAAGGATTGGTATCCGAGCAAAAAGGAAGATCCTTCACATTGAGTCGCTTCTGGGGCCCACGTGATGCTGCAAGTCTAAGTATCTCCAGTTTCATTGCAGCTTCCTTTTCATCATTCTTTTTTTGAATTTGTTGAATCATCTCAACAATAGGAGAAATAGTCCTTCCCAGGTCATTTGGGATAGCAGACGATGTACAGGGAACAGGTTCTGGGTCCGGAACCGATGTAATCGACACCTCGTCGATTTTTTCCTCTTCTACTTCAGGAGCCTGGGACAGCTCCTCCTCCTGACCTTCTCCTAAAAGGTCCTTCTCTGTAGAATCCGACACCTCCGACATCTTATCGTCCAATTGGATGTCCTGAAGGGCGGCCGAGACTTCATAATCTACCGGATTCTAGGCAGTTGGTATCTCCCCCTGAGTCTGAGGAATGACTGCATCAGCCGATGCTTTAGGGAAAAGTTAGGCCCTCATCTTCTCCTTTGGAAGGTACGGGCCTGAGGTGTTTTTCTGAAAACCCTTCACCCAGGTTCGTAATTTTTCCCTGGCAGCATCCATTGACTCCGTCGACTTAGGGGTGTCAAATGCCTCGGTAATCAGGTTAGAACATACTGTACAAACCTGAGGGTCCCAATACCGGAGATCACCTCTTGAGGGAGTGCATGCTGCGTGCCTCCTGCAAAGAGAAGAAAAATCCATGAGTATCAAGTGAAGGCTTTTCATTTATATTAGAACATGTAGCTTACACAGTAAAGCTATAAAGAAAATATGGAAAGACACATACTTGTATTTCCTGTCCAGCCAACTGCTGTAACCTCCCAAGATATTAAGACTAAGGTTAATTCTATTCTAGAATACCTTATGTAATTTCCTAAACGGAAATTTAAGGTGTAGCTCACACCTTGAAATAAAGTTTTAATATACAGGATAGAATGAATACAGGAAGAACTCACTCTCTATACATTGTACGGTCTCAACAAAAGGCTGTACAAGACAACATTAAGTATGTTGGAAGAACTTTAGTGTTACAACAAACTCTGTACTGTAGTTTTATTAATGCAGTGTGTACTACACCACAAATATAGTAACTACTGTACATCGCATGCTGCTGTGCCGGCCGGCATTTACCCCTGTATAGTTCAAAGATATACTACCTTTAACTAATAGGCGGCAGGTCACTGGTTCGCAAATGTGTGCCGGCCGGCAATCATTGCCAGCCGGCAGCTGAAAACACTAACACCCGGCTGCCGGCCTCTAATCATAGTGGCCAGCAGATTTCGGGATGTGTTTCCACTGCCGGCAAGCAAAGGTAGCAATACCCATGTCTGCCGGCAGTGACTAAGAACCAGAGATCTTCCACCTGCCCGGCTTCTGGCTGTTAAGCCGGCCGCGGGGGTAGGGGTACAAAACACTAGTAAGAGAAACACTATGGATGTAAAGTTATAAGGCGGCATTGCCATACGACCTTCCATCCAGAAAGAGTGAACATATGGAAGGGGAGAATGTAGTATTAAGGCTTCCAATAAATCCATAGCCTGCCGGACTCTACCGGCAGACATGGAAGGGAGACCAAGGGAGGTCTGGAGATCACTCTGCAAAAGAAAAAGGGTCTCTGCCGGCCGGCACGTAATTGCCGGCTGGCAGAGAGCTGAGCCGGTCCTCCATCCTAACCTATACTAGGTACGTTAGTAGGACTGCTGCCAAGAGATGCAATGGCTAGGCCATCACTAAGAAAGAGAGGTGGGGGGGATGATAAGGGTCCTATAAACTTCGTTCTAGCAAGAGACATACCCAGCAGCTAGGAAGGCTCATCCTAAGCTAGGGTTGTCTATTAGGGAGGAAGACTAGCAATACTTGTTATCCTCCTCCATACCAGAACAAAGTTAGGTGTAGTTATTATGCCAGGCAACGGAGAAAACTAATTCTCCAGCCCGAAAATAACAACACAGGACAGTCTGCTAGACCACTAGAGGAAGAAAACATCTTATACAGAATCCTTCAGACGGGACTAGGAAAGCAAAGCTTCCTGTGTCTGCACCTACCCTAGCAAAGGAAACTCATTCTCTATGCAAGGAAGACGCAGACCACAGACTAGAAACTCTGATGTCCTGCCCCAACCCAAAAAACCAGCCACTCTGGTTATTAGGTCAGGACAGACATATCCTAGTATAGTTATACCTGAATATTATTCATATAGAACCGCTAGGATTAAGCCTAAGGCTTTCTCAGCGGGAGAGAGGGATTGAACTTAGTGTCCGGAGGAGAAAAGAACAATCGGGGATGTGCGAAAGTATACTACAGTACCATAGGCTACTAGCCTAGGTGCGGTGAGAATCGATTACCTAAATCACCGAAATTCTCTCGTATACAATCTTGGAAAAGAAAATTCAACAATATCTTACATATATAAGATATCTGCCTATAGCTTCAATAAAATAACACTCGGAAAAACTTATATCATGCATGAAAGTACTAGGGCCAGACGCCTAGGCTACTAAGCCTCGCGAAGGGCAAGATCGGTTACCTAAATCGCCGAACTAAAAACTAACGGCATCATATAAGAATTCCTAGAGGAGCTAAATAGCTAGATTTATTAAAGCATAAAAACCGGGAACGTCGCTCTGGCTAACTAAATGACCCATATATAGCGAGCGACAGCATCTATGATGCCTCCAGTAGGCAACAGCTCTTGTTTACGTTAATATCACTTTGATTTAATTCAAAACGATAAGAGCTTACATTTATACAAAGTAAAGATAATACTCAACTTTCCAGAGGCCGAAGGGGCCGGAGAAGGCATCATAATGTTGAATTATATCCAAAATTATGAGAGAACACAAGGGAAAACACCGAGTAGTAGAGCTACACGAAAAGGAATAAAGAGGACGCTGCCGCCTTCATCAGATACACACTGGAAACGGAATAGGAGAGATTCCTTATGAGCGGCTCTCTTTTCATTCTCGTTTCAGATTCTTGTCACTGTAACC
>NC_090759.1:1231679-1236679 GCF_036898095.1 Palaemon carinicauda
TAAATAAATCCAACACTCAAACAAATAACATATTACAAAATATACTCAAGAGGCAGGTGCAGATGTATAAGTCCGTGAAGTACAAAAAGTTAATCCTCAGCCGAGTACAAAAGCAAGAACAGAACTAAAGATATGAAAAATTTAGGTAACAAACATAACCTTCGATGAAGGAACTACGGTGGCGTGACGGGTACTTCAGCCAATCACAAGCAGAGTAAGTCGAGCGACGAGGTGAAGAAACTACGATTGTTAAAAATCGTAACCAGGCCGGCAACGTAAGCGGTAGTTGAAGAGCGTTTAAAACTGTTATCATGTCGGAGTCATGAGACCTCCCCCCTAGAGACCTCGTACATCTGTAAGGTGGAAGAGGTTAAGATCCCCTATTTGTCGAGGGGTCCTCTTGAAAAGCGGCTGCGATGACGTTCTCTGTTCCTTTCACGTGGTTAATGATAAGTTGGTAAGGCTGAAGCATTAAAGACCATCTCATTAATCTTTGGTTATGATTTTTCATCTTCTGAAGGAACCGAAGCGGGTTGTGATCCGTATATATTTCAAGAGGATACCTTTGATCTTGAATATAACAGGCAAACTTTTGCAGGGCAAGCATCAATGCGAGTCATTCCTTTTCTATCACACTATATGATTTTCTGATGTTTTTTCAACTTAGCTGAATAGTAGCACACAGGATGGAGGGTATCAAAGTTGACATCACGTTGCATAAGGACTGCACCCACACCTTGATCGCTGGCATCTATGTAGAGCAGGAAAGGTTTATCCATACTAGGTGTACAGAGAATTGGGTTACTGGAGAGAAATGCCTTTAGCTGATGGAAGGCTTTCTCAAACTCATCTGTCCACTTGAACAGTACGTTTGAGCTAGTGAGGGTCGTAAGTGGGGCAGCTACTGCAGAGAAGTTAGGGCAGAAACAGCGATAAAAGCAACACATACCCAGGAAGAGCTGTATTTCCCTTCTAGTCGTTGGACGAGGGAAATTGAGAATGGCTTCTATATTCGCTTCCTTAGGCCGAGTTTGACCTTGACCCACCACATGTCCGAGGTAAGTCACCGTACCCTGGCCGAAGGAAGATTTGAGCAAGTTTATGGTGAGACCACTTTCATCCAGGCGTTGCAGTAAATTTGATAGACGTTGCAGGTGATTGTTCCAAGTGTCTGAAATTATCAAAATATCGTCTAAGTACACATAAGTCCCTACTAAATCTCTAGTAATGAAGTTCATAAGCCTTTGAAAGGTTGCTGGGGCAGAATTAAGACCAAAAGGCATAAGAGTATATTGAAATAGACCATCAGGGGTTATAAAAGCTGATATTTCCTTAGAGTTTTCAGTGAGGGGAATTTGATAGTAACCTTTTTTGTAAATCTATTTTAGATACAAACTTAGCTTGGCCAACAGAATCTATTATAGTATCAATTAGAGGCAATGGGTGAGAGTCAGGGATAGTTAAATCGTTAAGTTTCCTGTAGTCTGTGCAAAGTCTGAAACGTCCTCCAGGTTTTGGGGCGAGTAGACAAGGCGAAGCCCATGGACTACAGCTGTGTTCTGCTAGGCCATGTTCGAGCAGAAAGTTTACTTCATCTCGCATGACTTTCCTCCTTTCTGGACTCAGACGATACGGTGGCTGTTTGACAGGGAGAGAAGCAAATTTTAGACGGATGTTATGTTCTATCAAATTACATTTCTCTACGGCATCACTCAACACATTAGGAAATTGTTTTGAATAGGTTGGCCAAGTCCCTAAGCTGAGACTCTGATAAATGTGTTAGAGACCCTTCCAGGTCTTCTATAATATTACTGTTGGTCGTAATAGGGTTCGGTATATATTCATCCAACGCTTCAATTGGTTTGTCAGAATTTGTTATACATAGATTAATTTTTGAACCAGCCTCATCAGATGTTCTCTTTAAATATTCTTTTAATAAATTTGTGATATTTCTGGGTCTTTTTCCTTTTATCTGGAGTAGAGATTGAATAGTTATTTGACCTTAAATTATCAATTACGGTATAAGGACCTTGATATTTAGGTGAAAAAGGAGATCCTGGCATAGGCATTAAAACTAACACCTCATCTCCAGGCTGAAACTGTCTGACTTTAGCGGATTTATCAAAGTGAGCTTTCATAGATGCCTGACTCTCCTTCAAGTATTCTTTAGCTAATTTTCTTACTTTAGATAACCTCTCTTTCAAGTTGTTCATATATGTCTGCACATTAACCTTTGAGGATTCTGAATCAAAGTCACTGGCTAGTAAATGATCTTTTACAATTTTTAAGGGACCCCTGATCTCTCTACCAAACAGCAACTCAAAAGGAGAAAATCCCAAAGATTCTTGCTCACATTCTTTAACTGCAAATAATAAAAAGTCAAGACCTTCATCCCAATCGTTTGAACTTTCTAAACAGTAACGTTTCAGCATGGATTTAAGGGTTTGGTGAAATCTCTCTAAAGCTCCTTGAGACTCAGGGTGGTATACAGAAGAGTTTACAGTAAGCATACTTAATTCTTTTAGTACCTCTCTAAAAAGATCCGAAGTGAAATTAGTTCCTTGGTCAGATTGCAAAACCTTGGGAATACCAAAATTTGAGAAGGTGTGTATCGAGTTAGTAGCTATATTCTTAGCAGAAATGTTCTTGAGAGGTATAGCTATAGGAAATCTGGTTGATGTACACATGATAGTAAGGATGTATTTATTCCCTTTGCGAGTGGAAGGAAATGGACCAACACAATCTATTAGTATTTTCTCAAAGGGTTCCTCTAATACAGGGATAGGAATGAGCGGAGCAGGAGGAATAGATTGATTGGGTTTACCTATAACTTGGCAAATGTGACAAGATTTTATATATTCTGTAACACTTTTCTTCATTCCTGGCCAAAAGTAATGTATTTGGAGCTTTTGATAAGTTTCCTTTATACCTAAATGTCCATTGAGACCATCATGAGCCAAAGAAACAATTTCACTTCTCAAAGAGGATGGAATTACTATCTGAAATTCATCGGCCCAATCTTGTTCTTGAGCTAAGTGGCTAGGTCTAAATAATCTCATGAGAATACCTTCATACAGGTAAAATCCTGGCTTTTCTTTAACTTTTGTAATGTGGGAAGCTACCTCTGACCAACATTGGGTCAAAGTACGGTCAGACTTCTGTGCTGCAATTAAGGAATCCTTTGACATCTTTATTTCTTTAATGTTAGGTAAAGGCACAGATTTAATTCTAGTCTGACGAGACTTTGACCTAGTGGTTACACAAACAGGGAAAAGATCAGGCTGAGAGGATTCAATATTTAGAGTATGGTTATTTTCCAAAGGATGATCTACTACAACTGGACATGGAACAGTAAGTTTCCCAGCAATATCATTTCCTAGTAAAAAGTTAATTCCAGGGACCGGTAAATTTTGTGTTATTCCTACTTTTATTTTTCCAGATACAAGTGGAAACTTAATATAAAATTCCGTGAGGGGAATGGTGGAAATTGAAGAGAGATCACAAATTACTACATTTTCATTTAGATAGAATTTCTCCAAGTTAGGGATTACTGTATTAAGCATTATACTTTGAGCAGAACCGGTGTCTCTTAGAATGTTGACAGGATATTCTACATTATTTAGAGTTACTGTGCCTGTCATTTTGAAATCTTCAAAAACATCTATGCTAGGAGGGTGAGCAGCAACGTTAGATGTGGGCTTATTAAATGGGAGCTGAGATTTTACTGAAGTTTTGTAAGCTTTATCAGGGTCATAATATTTAGAGTTTACAGTGGGGACTCCTGCATTCAGTAATGTGATGACCAGATTTCTTCAAAAACTGCATATTATTTTAGTTTGGTATTTATCACTACTACTATTCTCATCCTGAGTCTCTGAAACTACAGATGAGGCAGGTTTTACAGGAACTGTCCTTTTATCAGACTTAGGATTACCTTTGTGTACCAAGGAATATACATCAGCACAATTTACTGCCTCTTTCAATTGGGTTTCACCTCTATCTTCTAGGTGGAGCTTAACATTCAGAGGGATTTTCCTTTTAAACTCTTCATATACTAATAAGTTAACTAACTGATCGAAAGTGGTGACATTGCTCGAGAACAGCCATTTATGAAAATACCGTAACTTCTCTGTAGCAAATTCAACATAAGTCTGAGATGGAGTTTTAATTGAATTACGGAAATTTTGTCTATAGCCCTCAGGTGTAATAGTGTAAGCATTTAGGATAGAAGTCTTAACAAAAAAATAGTCTTGGCAGTCTTGTGATGATAGAGTAGAATATACGATCGAGGCTTTACCTCTAAAGTTTGTGCTAACAAGCCATGTCCAAGAGGTTCTGGGCCATTCTAATTGAATTGCTGTCTTCTCAAAATTACTAAAATAACTTTCAGGGTCATCCTCATTAAATTGAGGAACTAGCTGAGCTTCTTGTGCAATGTTAAACTTATAATTAGGAGTACCTTGGATAATTGAACGGTCATGAGTCTGAGCCTCTAGTTCTGCTAACTTAACTTCTCTCTCTCTATTTCTAGCTTCCTTGCTTCGAATTGTATTTGTGCTAACTTCAACTCTCTCTCTATCTGTAATTTCTGTATTTCTACATCAGCAATACTCTTTTGCACGGAAGGTGCATCAGTCCCTAGTGACAATTTCTGATCATGAATTTTATCAATAAATTCTTCGGCACTAGATAATGAGAGTCTATCATGCTCCTGGTCTTTATCATCTAACAATGTCACAGATTCTGGCAAAATTAATCCCTGTTCTACCAAACCATCTATAGCTGTAGTCATAAGGTCTCGTAAGGTCATGGAAGATGTGAACGAAATCTTAAAGTACATAAGAATAAACTTCCATTCATCTTTACTTAAAGTGAATTTACTCAAGTATGTAAAATCTGGCTTAGAGCAAAAGGCATGGACATCAAATTCACTCATTGTAACAGCAAGAAAATTCCTCTGAAGGATTGAGTGTTGGTTACAGGTTAAATATACAATACAC
>NC_090759.1:1251679-1279179 GCF_036898095.1 Palaemon carinicauda
AAACATTTAACTCGAAGATAAAAATACAAAAGGGTGGATCTTACACAGTAAATATTTCTTTTAACATATGAGCAAATTTATTTGGATAAAGTAGATTGTTTTCAACAAATAAGAAAATAAGTACATTACATTTAAATATCACAGCCAGCCAGAAAATCTTCAGATGTAACAAAAGAAAACCTTTCCAAGTTTTTTAATTCGGGAGGCAGCAAACATTTTCTGATGCGAATAAAATGAGTTGTTTACCTTCACCAACCAACCTCCTACTCTGGAAAATAATGCAGCATCCATATACCATCAGTGCGACCAGACCTCCCAATTCCCTTCTCCAGAGCAAACTGTTCCAATTCGTGTAGACACCTTTTAAAGTTAAATACACCTGCCTTAGTTGTATAATTTTGCAAGTTCGTGGCAAAGTGTGTATTCCTTGAAGTAGACACATATGATAGAAGTTTTCCATCAGTGTCATTATCATATGAATAGCCGTAATCAAACTGCATTATCAAAGTGGCTACGCATGGCACACTCGCGGTGGGAAAACTCGGTGGTTACCGCAAGATGACACTTCTAACAGGATGACGGTCTTTGCGAATGCATCGGTTTAAATTAAAGAGCCTTCTTCGACAGTTCACGATATCACTGTAGGGGTAGGCTTTATATGTTTGCTCCCCAAGTCCGTAGGATACGACACCAATGGAATTGCCCCCCACTACCAAACACACATTCCCCTTTTTTAGAAGTGGCGCCGTAAAGTTGGCGATGCTCAGTTTTAGCGGTGAGGACTGCATCGTGCGGGGATCATGTTGTAAACTGATCATGAAACCTAAACTAACTGCGACTACAACTAAAGTACTTATACCCCACCCCATTTACACGCCTTCCGAGTACGACATGCTAATACATGTATTTCGCGTAAACTTACCAGTGGGCATATATTCCTAATAAGGCACCCACCGCAGTATACCTTTTACTTTTTATCTTTATTTTCCTCGCTTATTCTCCACCCTTTTCCTTTAATTCCATACATCTGCATCCAAGCTCTTGCATTCTTTATATAATTATAGGGCACTCCCACTGCATCTAGCATTGTTTTATAAAAAGGCATGTCCTCTTCCTCAATAGCACCCGTTTGCTGAATTAATTTCTTAAACACGTCTATTGAATTTATACGGTGGGTGGGTTTTCTCAAGTTCCCTCTATCATCCCACTCGGCATCGTCCCGGCCTTCGAAGCATTTAAAGAATGCGAGGGAGTGCCTTCTGCTGGAGGGGGAGAATTATACGTCAATTATATTCTCCAAGGGTGTATTGGAGTAATCCTGTGGCGTGGGGAGGGGGAGAGGATCACCCACGCCTTTCTTTCCCAATTCTTTTCACTTCCTTTTCTTTGGTTCATTTTCCAACTTACACTTGATCGTTTGTATCATTTTGACTAAATTATGGAGCAAATCTCTATCACTCCCTCCACCCTATTGCTTATCCTCCCTTCCATTTTCCTCTACATTTTATCTAGTGTTTTGAACACATATTTCTCCGGCATATTGGTGGTAATTAGACCATTTTACCGACTTTCGCTGTACCAGACAGTATTCTCTCATTTCCCTAATAAACACCCAATCATGCTCGCTGGGGGATAAGATTTTCCTTTTCTCTTTAAGCGGTGTCTTTTTCCGAGCTACCATCCTTATTTCACCCGTATAATTTTTTACCTTTTCTATAGCTTTACTATCACGTGTTAGATTTTCCTTCAAAAAGTTATCGAAGATCTCTGATAAACAGTCGAGATGCGTTCTCTGTAGCAAAGGAATTAATTCAGCCCTTTTTTTCTGGGAGAGGTTGTCTAAGAAGAGAAGAAAATCCCCATGTTTGTTTATGTGCGATTTCATTTCTAAGTTTCCCCAAACAGCCTTTCAACATCTTTACTATCTACCCACGAGTTAAAACTCATGGGCTAACCCATCCACGACACAAGATACTTGACTTTACCCTTCGTAATTTTCCTTTTGATAATGTCAATAGGGAATGTCTCTGGTATGGCTGTGGGTATTAGTTCCGATTTATAAAAAACACCCTTAATTTTTTCACCAGCGAGATCCTCCAGATAATAAGTCAAAGGAGCCTGTCTCCGGTCCACGCTCCGAATTTTGAATATTTCTTATATATTTTAAATTTTCTACCCACGATGGAATACAGACCGATGGAGCCCACTTGCAATGCACACTGTGTGTCCAACTGTTAACGCCTTACTATCGTGTTGCAATGTAAAAATGCTTGATTTACACATTCGCTGAAATTGTCGCTTAATGATTTCCGGGTTCGTATATCCATGAACTTTGAGGGGGGACACTCCCACTCCTAACCCTCAGTGTGGGGACCTATTATAGTTTTTTACGAGTTCAGGGAAGACAACAAGATATGTGAGAGTATTTCTCATAGCTAAATGTTTATATATCTTTTGCTTTAGAGTACGTATAACACATTCTGCAATGGCTGCTTTCATTTCATACGAAAAAACGCAGTAGGGTTTTATATTTTCTTCTTTTAGGTACTTGATCGTAAGTTTGTTATAAAATTCTGATCCCTTATCGGTAAGAAGCCGACTAACACCCTAAAATTGAGGTAGAGAAACGATTGCTTTTAGGCCTATCAACATACTGTGGGCCTTCTTGTTTCTAAGAGGAACGACCTTAAGATAACGGGAAAAAATATCTGTGCAAATCAGAAGGTAGTTTAGGCCCTTGTTGAATTTAGATAAACGTCGTATATCGGCGAGATCGCAGCTGATGATAACTTTGGGAGCTGGAGGCACCATTTGACGTCTGGGGAATTTTTTTCTTGTGAGCGTATGCAGAGTATGGGCATCTTTTGTGGCCAAATAGTCTTTTACGTCATTTATGGTAATTTGCATGACTAAAGCTCTGGCTGCTCTGTAAATGGAATTAATACCTCCAAAACTTGAAGGGTAAGAATAGTTTTCATATACCGTTTCCAAAATATTCCTCCTTATGTCTCCCATTCTCCAAAAACAGCCTCGTACGAGGAATTCCCCGCTATATTTGTCCTCAACTGGAGTTCGCTAGGATTATTTAAACTTAAATCAAGCAGTAAATGGGAAAAAGGTTTAGACATAGCAGCCTTTTTATAAACTTTCACAAATTTCTTTGATAAAGGAGAACCAAATCTTTACCTTCCTAATAACTCGACTTGCGATATATCCCTTGTTCTCAGCAATACCATATGGGAGGCATTTATACTTATATTTCTAGCATATTTCCCACTGTAAAACAAATTTTGCGTAATAAATATAGCCAAGATATTTTTATAACGCCCTTTAGTAAAGACATCCACAACAATTTTGTCTTGTACAGCTTCGATAAATATATCATCGAGGATATATAAATAGAATACAGCTCAGCTTCCGTATCTATCTCACTCATGGGCTCTACGATATTTGCAAAGAGTGAGAGTTTTGGTCCTATTCCTGGATGCGATTTCAAAGTATGTTGATCCACGCCGCACACAATAATGTGCGTAAACTTACTTTCATATTTTACTTTTAATTTTTCTATAAGGTAGGATTTACCCGAATTGGAGAAACCAGACACAATGATACGTGCTGGCTCTCTAAAAAGGTCCAAATCTGTAGCTTTAAACCACTTGTACATTTCAACTAAACCTCTAGCCAACTATGAGCGGCATAAAAATGTTACGAAATAATTACCACAAAATAAATAAAACCTTTAATGGAAAGTGCCAACCTTTTATTTTCTCTAGAAAAAATATACAAGGGGAAAACCAAACACTTTAATTATACGCAGTAAAGTTTTGTATTCACTCCTCCCCGTTTTCCGTCATTCCATTATCGAGGAATTTCCAACGGTCGGTGGAAAATACACTGTAACCTTTTCTTCTCTCTTTTTCCATAAATTTTCAGAAACATGAGGGATTGGTTCTGAAGGTGGATTCGGTAATTTGGGAAGGGGGTTGTTGAATTGAGCTTCACTCGCAACTTCCTCATCCCCCCTTTCAATATCGGGATGTCCGTATGCATAAGAATTGTATGGACTCAAATGATAACGTTTCGAATCAAAAGCCGGGAGACACTTCTTTTTTACTCTAGTGGTACTCATCTGACCTTTCACATTTCTAATTGTCCGTACAGTGAGATAGTAGACACGATGATCTTCCTGGATTTGGGAATAATGTTCATGCTTTATAGAAGCATGCATGTGACCTGGTATGCCTTTCACACGATTAATGTGACCCTGTTTCTTAACTAGCATAGAATACATTTTAGGTTTCAACGCTTTCACCTCGATTATAATATTAGTTCCTGTTTCTGATTTTAAAAGCCCCAGCTCCCCTTTCGTCTCATTACTAAAAAACAGGCGATCAATGTTGAAGTTGGAAAAATCCATATATGATTTCAAGGATTCTTGTGCTAACTCCGAATTAGGATCGTCAACTTCCAGAGCAAAAAATTAAACTATCTGTACCAGGGTAAAGAAGTTTGACTTTATCACCATAATTATCCTTGAAAACCTTATAAAAGAAATAGCAAAGGTAAAACTTGGCCTATTCTAGAATGGCAAAACCTAGGTAATTAGGCATATTGATGGCGGCCTGTGGAATGGTAGAAGTACAGATAATACGGTCTTCTGACAAATGGATGGTTGATTTTAGTCTCGGATTCCGGGCTTCCTTTAAGTAGGTGGCTGCTTTAGTGACAACTTTACTCTTTTCGGAGTATTTCAAAGGGTTGAGTAAAGTTTTCTCAAAGACGCAGTTACTCATGGCTTTGAAGGCTTCTTTTTCTGTTGATGAGGTTGCTGCGCTCCTCGCTTCGATGTTAGTTTTAATAAAATCCTTCATGTGAGCACTTTGACTGAATTGATAGATTGAATGTACAACCTCTAGTTCCAGGCCTAAGACCATATTCAACTATAAAATGGGGAGGGAAATAAGATATTCTTTTTTTACTGTGATGGGTGGCCACAAGCTTTTTACACTTCACAGTCATGCGTCCTCCTTCGTGTTCTAGTACGGTTTTACAGTAGGGTGATAGATTTCTAAAAGCAACTTCCTCGTGGGATAAGCATAACGGCAGCTCATCAGTAGCTCTAGCAACTTCTTCTGAAGGTGCTTTAGTAGTGACGAGGAGTCAGTGTCCTTTATCCCCGTTGGTATTAGAATTTTCAATACCCCTTCCTAAAAACTGATCCTTTTCTTCATCGGAAAATTTACGAATCTCACCAGTGAGAAGGTTTTTAGTCATAACTGTTGCATACAGGCAGTTGAAGTCTAAATCAAGGATGTAAGAACTTTAGTGGAGATCAGGATTAAATGATGGATTTATTTCATGGTTGTTGGCAGTGAATGACTGACGCACCACAGAAGTGAAACCCCCAATAACATTGTGCCTAACTAGATTATACAATTCCTCATCATAGACGTGATCCAGCTCAAACTTGCTCATCTTAAGAAAGCTGTCAAAGGCGTAGGATGGAAGTGAAACATAGTGCGGTAAATCAAGACTGTACTTATCATAAAGTATAAAGCGCCACCAAATGAGAATATCTTCCAATAAAGCCGTGTCTACAATGAGGTAAAGGAGAAGAAAATCTTTCAGCGTTTGACATTTGTTTATATCCCAAACACGCTGAGCTCGTTTATATTCCTCATCTGATACATTGCACGCCTTTAGCCTGTCATAAAATGCCAATTTGGGGGGCAAATGCGTTTCCTTGAGTTTTGCAAGACTGTCTATATAGTCATAGCAGAAAGGTAATTTGCCTTGAATGACTTCAACCCGCTGTTTACTATCCCTTATTCCACTTAACATGTCCTCTGTTAAGCAAGCCTTCCTTCCATCCCTAAAATATTCGGAGGCTAAACTATCCAAAGAAGATACTAAAAAGGCTAGAAAGTCAAGGAAAACTAAACTATCAGCAGTCATTCGCTGAATTTTAAGGCCTTGCTTCGTCATGATTGTAATGTTGACTTTAATTTTCAGTTCCTTGAAGATGAGACCCAGGTCGTAACTAGACTTGTGTGTGAAAACGGGGAGTCGAGTTTTAAGTTCACAATATGCCAAATTACAATGCATGCAGTAAGCCCCAATAAAGCTATTCTTGGGTTTGGCGTGGTCATGGTGTCTGTGCTTGTCACGGTCGTGTGTGAACGACGTCTTACACAGCTGGCATACAGTCTGCTGTTGGAAAGTTCTTTCATCCTCTGTTGACATATCAATGGGGAATGTTTTCCACTGCGATCTTATCGCCGCCCAACAATCACTAAGATCTGACAGAAAGTTATCGACGCAATCATTCCCCCAATAATAACAGGAGGCAGCTATTTTTCCTTCGCCATCAATAATGATATATCAATAAGCTATTGATTCATGTATGGTCTCCACACAATAAGCCCCAGGGGATTTCTTCAAAGCTGATTCTAAGTCAAAGACGCAAATATAAGAAAACTCTTGCGTCATATGGGGGTTTCTAAACCTTACTGTACTCCCACGAGGGGGGAATTCAGCGCCACTGACAGGTCGCAGGTAGCTTCATCCTGTTTTTACCGGTCAGTTGTTGCATGCTGTGATAGGCAGTTATGGCAGAAATAAAGGGGGTTGGAAGGATTTGCCCTAGCAAAATTTTTCACAAAACGGTGAAAATCTTTAATGAGACAAATATGGTCACCACCCATTAGTAGGAGGGGGACAATAGTAGGGAGTTTTTTCGTTCCACACCTTGCCAACTGAATGAAATACTTTCCATCACCCCCTCTTTCCATTTCATATATGTAAATAGAGACTTGATTCACTAACTCGAGGCGTGAAATGTCTTCCCACTGAATAGACATGGCAATCTTGTGGAAGTTAACATAGTGCATGCAACAGCGGATACTATTTACAGATATGCCAATATTCGCCTAACGAGGATTTAGGGTTTGTTTAGCCATCCTATAGGCAGCCAAAGACAATAAAACGGGAATTCCCAATTCCAAAGGGAATAGAGACGAAAACCCCACCAGCAGTGGTAAAAAAAGTTTGAAGTTGTCAATGCCTTTCACTATCCATATACTCCCCATTAATTCATTGAGTATTTGAGGGAACTTAGAATTTACCGCATCCTCTAATTCATTTAGGGGGTCACCAATTTCACCAGCATTGATAACCGTGACTGGGAGCCACAGCTCCATAAGTGTATTTTTTGTTTGTTCCTGCGTTAAAAAGGAGTGTTTTTTTCATGATCGAGGTTAAAAGACCAGTGATCTTAGCAGAAAAATTTTTGTTTTTAAAATCCTGTTATAAACAGCACTGTATATCATTCCTAGTATACGTAAAGAATAACAGTGGATCCCTCACCGAGGGAAGTCTGTATTCCTCTTGTATGTAGAACTTGTCAAAGGATGTCTTTCTTCTAACGAACTTCAACATCCGTCCTGAAGTGTGTGTCGTCCCTGTTGTTACTGTAGGTAAAACTGGGGGGTTGCTTGCAGTAGATGTTGTAGCAATCCCCTGAGGCGGGAGTTCTTCGAGTAATTTGCGACTGTTTGTTAGAGGGGTGCTCGTCCGCGGGGTGTCCGAATCTGGGGCCAAGTATGCAGTGGATGTTGAAACAATCCCCTGAGGTGGTGGTTCTTCGAGTAATTTGTGTCTGGTTGACAGCACTGCAATAAGAGATGATAGGGTTTTTAATTTACTTGATGTTCTGAAGTTAAATTAATAATCCTTTCTACATCCAAATCGAAAGATATTAAGACCTCACATTATGTTGTGTATATTAATGTCTGGTTTGCAATAAGAAAAAATAGGTTTTTAATTTACTTGGAAGTTCTATAGTCATATTAAAAATTCATTCTACGTTCAAATCGGAAGTTATTAACACATCATAGTACATTGTTTTTATTTAAGTAATACTTACTGGCTAGTTGTCCTTTTCTTTTTTTGAGTGGATGGTGTGTTTCACTATTATCGTATTTCCTTTTCCGGTCCTTCCCACCTGAAAAGTAAGGCGTACACAGGCGCCTATTACAATGTAATATTCGGTGTCGTAAACAGACTGAAATTTCCTAGCACTTTTGCAGTCACTTTCATGAACAAATAATCTCTAGTATAAACAAACTGAGATTTCAATGTGGATTTATATTACCTTCTCGCGCATTTTCTATGTTGCTAGAGGATGGGGCCGTTTGGGGGAGAGCGTCTGTTCAATTACAGGGTACCCGCGCGGCGTTGCAAATCGTTTTGTCAATGGAAGGAGTGGCCTAAGTTAGGCCTAGGTGTGTGTGCGTGTTTGGCGTGTAGATAATGTTTATATACCCTCCTCCAGGACATATTTTAAGTCATAATGTACCAAGAAGTATACCATGTAGCGCTATAACGACGCGCACTTCTTGGGGGAGGAATTACCCGATCATTCTAAGTAAGTATGTCCTTGTATTTTGCTAGAACTGAAGGTAATATAATACTTATAGAGGTGCAAACAATTTTTGTGAAATAAAACGTAGTGTATGTGTGTGTGTGTGTGTGTGTAACAATAATTATTTTGGATGCAATAATTATCGAAGTGTTTCTTCCTAACAGCTTGGGAGGTTCCCCTCTTAGATGAAGATCAAATCCGTAAGTCGCAATAATATTAAGCAGAATTCCATTGTAAACTTCACGAATACCTTCGGAAGACGGTAGAATCTATTGAGATGATGAATCAGCAGCTTGTGAGTGAAGTAATGAAAGCAGGGAGCGGTTCCCAGCCCGAAATGTGCCCCCTGCATATGCAGGCAACCAACATTCAATATGAGATCAGAAAGGGTCTGCGGGGAGCTGCGAGACATGTGGCTGCATTCGAAAGTGTGCAAGAGTAAATGATGGAGATGTGCCCCCCAAAAGAAGAAATTAACTCCATGGAGAGGTTTATCCATATATCTACAACAGCCGCAGATGAAATGTACCTGACCAAATCATTACTTACGCAGCCGGGTATGCTGGTGGATGGACGGTCAACTCCCACAGATTCCCAAGTGGTTGCAATCACCTGTGAGCTCAAAGAAATCGAAAATGAGAAAAAAAGTCAAGAAAGCTGTCGTAAAACCGCGACAGTCTACGCTCAGCATTGGACACACCATTTGAGAAGCGTGGCAAAATACCACAATTAAAGCTTGTTACCCAAATCGACGAGGATTTTGTTACTGTTAAAGGGGGGGGGGGGGGAGGGACTACAATGTATTAACATTATTTGTAATGTTTTAATTATATGTATTCCATGAATTGAAAGGTTTCCTTAATAAAAATCTAAGAAATGTTATGTTTCTATTATCGGTTACTTTTTTATGAATTGGGTTAGGGTAAAATAATAACAAAACAGGTATATTCAATGGGGCAGAGTTGAGATGGTAGTAGTAGAAGTTCAGGAGTGGAGGAGACAATATATAAAAATGAATACTTCAGACATCGAATACACTCTGGAGAAAAGGTTAGGGCATGAAGCACATTTTTATGGGTCTGCACCAAGTGACCATTTGGTCGGCTTTAAAATAACCTTGATAAGGTCAAAGACCATCATACTTATTGTGAATACCCTACCATCACATCAGTATCGTGAAATTGGGGACTAGGTTGTATTTATAATACAGAAAAGTCTTGTAGAAAACAATATATTCTTCACCCATTGAGCATACGGCCATAAGATCATTTGGAATACTTTACTGATTTTTACGAAGGTATTCTACCATGAAGTGCTTCATTAATAATATGCGAGTGTAAAATTAAAATTTGGCTTGTGTGCATTCTTCTGCCTTTATTTTACACATAGTGTAACTCTAAATGGAGTTTGTGCAGCCCCTAGGAAACTCGGGGAGCATTTTTCCACCACCGAATTAAAGGAAAATGACATAACAGTATTATTATACTATCTTCTGGATTTAAATTTGAGACTGTGTATGTACATCTGGAAATATTTAAAACCTAAATTTTCAATGAAGATTTGCCAAGTGCTAAAGAAACATAATTAGCAAAGTTTTCTTACCACTTTTAAGAGTGCAAATTGTCTGCGTTTCAAATGAATGTTTTTAGTGTAAGATTTTTTTCCCACTAAATGCTATGTCATTATTCACACAATGTTATTTTGGATATATGCTTCTCATAATAAAAGAAACTAATCTGTAATACGTTTTTTATTATCAATATATATTAATGTTAAAGGGAATGCGAAAGGGCTTAAAACAAATGGACAGAAATATGAGTACTTTACATTGAAAGGAATGTGTGCCCAAATCAACCAGCTCTCACAGATGTTTTTTATTATCCATATATGTTAATGTAAAGAGAAAGCGAAAGGGCTAAAACAAATGGACTGAAAGATAAGTACTTTAAATTTCCTCATAGGTCCAGGAATGTACATGACAGTGCCTAGGGGCATGAGTCATCGTAACAGCTCTCCCATAGAGAGAGAGAGAGAGAGAGAGAGAGAGAGAGAGAGAGAGAGAGAGAGAGAGAGAGAGAGACATGTGAACTCCTCGTTTGCACACAAGTGCGTGTCTTATGATGAAAAACAAAGCCTGTGTGACCGCTTTCACATAGGCACAGGAATGTGAAGAACAGTGCCCAGGGGCATGAGTCATCAGAGCATCAGCTCTCAGAGAGAGAGAGAGAGAGAGAGAGAGAACGGGGGCGTGTGAACTCCTTGATTACATCACGTTTGCACACAAGTGCGTATCTTATGATGAAAAAACAAAATTATCAAATCCTATATTTGTCCCCCAAACTTTGAACTAAATTCGTAAACAAATCAGTGACAAGCGCACCGGCAGCGTACGTACCCAGTGACCCCGTACTGCAAACGTACCATAACATCAGCCCGCGGGAGGAGGGGAGGGAGGACGTGGGTGGTAAACATAACCTCACGTTTAAATCCCCAAACTGACCTGCACAGGTGGCCTCGCCTACAAAAAGTGAGTCACTCCGTCATACACGCCTCCAAGGTGAGTCACAGAGTAAACCGTATCTCAAAAAATTGAGCAATTCTGAAAAAGTAAGCAAATCGGACAACCGGAACTCAAAACAGTGAGCAAACCAGGCATAACTTCTACTACTAATGATAATAATAAAGTTGCAGTTACTGTATCTCTCAAATTTACTACTCTCAAAATAAAAAAAAAAAAAAATATATGGTCAATTTGATCCATAAAAAAAAAGATTATAATCAAGATTGAATTCGATCACAGTTGGCAATGCATAAGTCTAGGTCACTTAATGAATAGGACATTCGCATCTGTTATTGCTTATTTAGTTAGGGTACAAGACCCTCTATATAATTTGATCTTCTAATTAAATATCATGTACAGTTCCGAGGAACTGAGATTTTCCATGGGAGGGTGTCATATAAATAATTGAAAATCTCTCTCTCTCTCTCTCTCTCTCTCTCTCTCTCTCTCTCTCTTCTTAATGATCCATACTATCCAACGACCTATTATGGGAGGGCATTATTTAGACAACTAGTGTACAGTAAACAGCAAAATTAGTGGTACCTGAATTCAGTGATTTTTGTTTGAAAGTCACTAACTGGTAAGTCTAGCATTTTTCAAATTTTTAATGAGACTAAGTTTCCAACACGAAGCATTTTGAAACTTCGCTCATTAAAAGATACAGTTCATTAAGTACGATTTTGGAGAATTAATGCTATATTCTTTATTAGAATGTCATCTATCACATTATATGAAAATAACCAAATAATCTTTAATTATGATGAAAAAAAAAATAAAATACCTAAGGAGTCTTACTTTTCTTCCACCATAATAGTGTATCTAACATATTGAACATATCAGAGATATAGCTGATGGTGGGATCTAACGGTCTAACTAGACATCAACTGGCTTATTGGCAGTGTTGCAGTATTAACAAACTCACAGTCTCACAAAGTAGGTCTACTTTTATAGTCATATCACACGTGAATGGAGCTACCCAATCGCTATCAGAAACTATAACTTTAGTTGAGCGCTATTTCGCCATATTCTCGCAAATAAGGACATAACCAATCAACAAAACAAGTGTGTATATATGGCTAAAATAATACAATAAAGGAGTAACATTGAAAAGACATACTAGGAGATGGGAGACCTCCCTATACTAACATAGAAGGAGACGGAAAATTTACTAATCTTTAAAAACAAGGATTTAAAGTAGGTTTACACTTACACACATTCGTGTTTTTGCCAGTTATGGCGAGGGTTTACAGGAAACCACCAAAAACAGCACCAAAATTGAAGAGCATCGCTACCGATGTCTGGCACTGCTCACCAAAATAGACCTAATATTGTACAGAGTCACAAAGACTTTAAAAGAATTCCAAATATTACACGGCTTCTGTTAACCTGATAAAGTCGCATAAAACCGTAAGCGGTGTGACCCAGTGTCACTGTGAAAAAGGTAAGAACCCGCCCTGGTCTGCATGGTACTGCAGCAAACTATACCACACTGTACAAAACAATGCGCAGCTGGGTGCTGGTTCTTACCTCCTGTGCGGAAATGTTTTAGCATAATGTTACGGAGGCGCTTACATGTTGTGGGGTGTCTGGTGGGTTACAATGTCTACTAAGTTTGTAGGGAAGGTTGTCTTAGGCTTGCATTTCACTACAATCCCCTAGCTCTGATGACAACTGCTGTGATAGAGGAGTTAGTCAAAGTTGTTGGAAGGCAGCTGTTATTGTCGAGCATGGCTGCCTGTTGAGACATGTTATGTAACTACGGTTTTGGGATACCAAGATTTGTTTCTGGCCTTTTTGGCCTTTTCTTGGCCAGGCCTTCGGGAAACATGGATATCGAAAAAGGAAGGATATTATATTTTACTAGTTAAAATATGGACAAAGGAAAGATTATACAGACTTTTAAATTAGTCTACAGAATAGTTCAAATATTTGAAGGCACAGGCTCGCTGCTTATCTCTCTCTCTCTCTCTCTCTCTCTCTCTCTCTCTCTCTCTCTCTCTCTCTCTCTCTCTCTCAATATGGTGAATATGCTGATTGATGCATTGGGAAAAAGAATGTCAAAATGATGCAATACATGTAAGATGTGGTACAGCATTGTTAATCCACAATAACTGATTAGGAAATGAGATGCATCTCAAGTACCAACACACCCTACTTGGGCTGAAGTACAACCAAAAATAAATAATGAAGACACAAAGGTATTCTGCTCAACCTGCGTAGTCTGGATAGAAAATATAATTAAGTCTAGACTGAATCTGCAAATACTTGAAGATAAAGAGGAAGAAGAAGAAGAAGAAGAAGAAGAAGAAGAAGAAGAAGAAGAGAAAAATGAACAGGATATGTGTAAGGATGCAAAGAAAATCATTGATACAGCATATGATGCCATTCATCAACATGCTTATGAAGAAATAAATCATCAGATGGAAACAAATAATAGACCCAAGGGACTCTACCCAGACCTACATACTTTTAGGGAAGAGCAAGAAAAATAAAAATTAAAGATAAGAGAGAATTGCAGATTTTGCTAAAAATGCTACTACAAGCATCCAAAGATATGCCATAATTATGAAATATATGGTAAATGTGCATATTTACACGGATATGGAGACGAATGTAGAGATCTCCATCCAAAAATATGTAAAAACCTGAAAGAGGAAAAGGATGCAAATTCAACAAAAACTGTCTAAATATGCATCCTACAACTATGATTTAAATTCAGAAAATTCAAAAGCAAACCGACAAGAAAAATGAAAGCAGAAATGGAACAAAAGAGAAAAGAATAAAAAAAGCAAGCCGAGTATATACTGCGCTATGCACAAAAGGCCCCAAGATACGAAGTCTTTAAACCCAAATATGCACAATTAGAGCCCAACTACGGAGAATGCATCTATAATACCAGGGGTTGGTTCAGGTATGGAAATAAATGCAGGTTTACACACAGAAATAAATATGAAGGAGAAAGAGCAAATACAATAGAAAAGTTTGATTTATTAATGGCAGAATTTCTGGAACTAAAAAAAAGAACATCATATCAGAACAGGAAGGAAACACAGGAGAATCCATATTATCACCCATATTAGATAATGGAGATGAGACAACCCATCATAGTGATGAATGCACAGGGTTTAGTCACGAGTAACTTTAAAAGGAAAATAGAGTTTTTAGAAGAACTAACCCAAATTGAAAAAATAGATATATTAGATTTAAAAGAAACATGGTATTCCCAAGAGACTGGCAGTGCTGACCAGATAAAGGGTTTCCAAACGTATAGATCAGACAGAACAAATAGGAATCAAGGGGGAACCGCAATATGTGGAAGAGACATAAATCAAGGAAAAGTCTGTGAAAAATACAGCAACACAGAATGTGAATTGATTGCTGTAGAAATTGAATATGAATGTTAGTGAATATTGTAGTCTAAAGACCACCAAATACTAAGGAGTTTGACATGATAATAGAAAATATAGATAATATATGTAAAAACCATAAGAACTGGAATATACTCCTATCCGGAGATTTTAACTTTCCTTTCGTGAATTGAAAAGAATGGATAGAAGAAAGTGGTTGTATATATACATATAAAAAAGAGAGTAATAGTAGCGCAGAAAATAAGAGGCAATTTGAAAAGCTTCAAGATATGATATTAGAATATAATATGCAACAAATATACCATATTCCAACAAGAAAGGACAATGAATGAGGTGAATTATGTTAAAGAAATAATAGTGTATAAGACGAGAATTTCAGACCACAACGTCATAGAATTAATAGTCCAATCCAAAGCAAGTGAGCGCAGGGATAAACAAAGCACAAAACGATGTGAAGGATATGGAAAATATAATTGATATAATAAAAATATAAAATGGTCAGAAATAAATGAAGAATTGAACAGAGATTGGAAAAATACATTCGTAAGCGATAATATACAAGTAAATACGGTTATACTGTACAAACTACTGGAGAAAATTGTTGAAAAATATGTACCGAAAAAAAAAATAACCATCAAGAGACAGAAGGATCCTATTTCAGAAAATTAGATAGTGGAAGAAAAATCTGCAAAATAAAAAACTGTATGGAAAATGATAGAAATAAAAAGTAGGATAGAAAATGCAGAACAAAAGATTATGCAATGAAAAGAAATATTTAGAAAAACCTCAAAGCACTCTAGTCCTAAGAAAAAAAAGATGAATAAAGGGAGATTAGAAATAGGCCCTCTGAGAATTGAAGGACGGTTAACGAATAAAAAAATGGAAATATGCAACATATTAGCAGAAAAATATAAGTCAATTCACGCCAAGAATTACGAATGAGAATGATAAAACAGAAATAAGAGAAAAAAATATTGAATATCTAACGGATATAGATATTAATGAAGCAGATATTGTGCAGGCTATAAGCAAAATTAAAAATGGATCGGCAGCCGGACCTGATGGAGTTCCAGCGATTTTGTTAATAAAAAATGCACACACTATCGCGAAGCCGCTTGCAATACTGCTAAGACAAAGTGTAGATATGAGTGAGATATATGCTAAACATAAATTAACATATATAACCCCTATTTTCAAAAGGTGATAAAGACTAGAGGCAAGCAATTATAGACCTGTTAGTCTAACATCACATATCATGAAAGTGTATGAAAGGGTAATAAAAAAGAAAATAATGAATCATTTGGTTAAAAGTAATTTGTTTATTATAGGTCAACACAGTTTTGTGCCCGAAAAAGTACACAAACCCAACTGATTGCACACTATGAAAACAAATACAAAAATGTGATAAATGAAAAAGACAGAGATGTGGTCTATATAGATTTTGCAGAAGCCTTTGACAAGGTAGACCATAATATATTAAAGAAAAAATAAAAAAGCATAATATTGTGGGAAAGATAGGAAAATGGAAAAAAGAATTTCTACAAAACAGAAAACAGATAGTGGTTGCAAATGACAAGAAATCAGATGAAGCTCAGGTAATATCTGGCGTGTCACAGGGTAGTGTTAGCTGCACTTCTGTTTGTTATTATGATCTCAGATATAGTGTCTAATGTTAAAGACTCTCTAGTGAGAAGTTTCGCTGATAACACAAGAATAAGTAGAGAAATTACTTGTGATGAAGATAGGAACTCATTACAAAGAGATCCATACCAAATATATGAATGGGCGGAGATAAATAGGATAACATTTAACTCCGATAAATTTAAATCAATAAATTATGGAGACAGAGAAGGAATGGTATATGCATACAGGAGACCTAATAACAAGACAATCACAAACAAGGAAGCAATTAAAGACCTTGGTGTAATGTTAAACAGGAATATATTATGTTGTCTAAATGTTAAACAAAAATGGGAATGCTAATCAGACACTTTAAAACAAGAAAAGCTGAACACATGATTATGCTCTACAAAACTTATGTATGTAGTACACTCGAGTACTGCAATGTGATATGGTACCCACACTACCAAAAGGATATTGCACAAATAGAGAGTGTACAAAAGTCATTTACTGCTAGAAGAGAAGAAGTTAAGGACCTTGACTACTGGGAAAGACTGCAATTTTTAAAATTGTACAGTCAAGAAAGGAGAAGAGAACGATACATGATAATACAAGCATAGAAGCAAATCAAAGGAATCACTGAAAACATCATGGGGCCAAAAATATCAGAAAGAGCAAGCCGAGGTAGATTAATAGTGCCCAAAACTATACCAGGAAAACTAAGGAATGCGCACAGGACATTAATCCACTACGCACCTGCATCGATAATGCAGCAACTATTCTATGCACTGCCAGCTCATATAGGAAACATATCAGGAGTGAGCATAGATGTGTTTATGAATAAGCTTAATATATACCTTAAATGCATCCCAGACCATCCAAGACTGGAAGATGCAAAATACAGCGGAAGATGCATTATCAACTCTCAGTTCCCTCATACTGAGGGAACTGAAGGAACCCAAACATAGAATAATGCAATAAGGTAAGGTAAGGCTCTCTCGAAGAAAAAGAAGAAGAAGAAGAAGAAGGCTCGCTGTCTGTAAGTCAGTCTCTCTCTATCTCTTTCTCACTCTCTCAATATTTTTCCTACCTGTCTGCTTTTGTGTGTCTGCCTAACATCTATTTGTGTTTCTAGTACTCCGAACTGCATTTACATTATTCAATGCAAAAACTCGTAATAGGTTTCACTCCGTTAGTTTGATGGTCTAATAGATTGTGTCTACCGAGAACTGACGGTAAATGTATAAAGTTACCTCAAATTAATGACGACATCGATTAAGAAAAAAAACGCTGTAACTGTTGATATACGTTAATGCAATAAGAAATCTGATTAAAAATATTAATACACTTATGAGTACGGCAAGATGTAAAGCTAATATTGTGTTTTATATATATATATATATATATATATATATATATATATATATATATATATATATATATCATTTGTAAATTTATTAATTTACATATATATATATATATATATATATATATATATATATATATATATATCATTTGTAAATTTATTTACTTATATATATATATATATATATATATATATATATATATATATATATATATATATATATATATATATATATCTAAGTGAATTTATTTATTTACATATATATATATATATATATATATATATATATATATATATATATATATATATATATATATAGCATATATATGTATATATGTATATATATATGCATATATATATATATATATATATATATATATATATATATATATATACATATACTGTATATATATATATATATATATATATATATATATATATATATATATATATATATATATATATATATATATATATGTAAATAAATAAATGTACAAATATATATATGTACTATATTAGATATTACTTGTTTAAAACACATGACCTACAGGTCATTGTGGAAGTAAGAGAAGTGTGAGAAATGCCATAGTCATATTCTAAGCTGGATGTGAATGCCAAACCTCAGCAATGTAACATTTCTCATGAAGAGTAAACACAACCAAGCCCTGTGAGAAAGAAGTTGTCTGTAAGAACGGAACAAGTACCTTCTAATTTACTATAAATCCATGAATGCTGAGATAACTGTATAAACTTTAGTATGAAATTGGATATTTGTATCAGTTCACTTTAAGATGTCATACGGAATGGTCATCCGACCAAACCAGCTATACTACTGTGATGGAGATGTTAACACTGTTCTTAAAGAATAAATTATTTTAAAGTTAACTTACTTAGACTTTACTTGAAGATGTAACATACTAAATCTAATCTATAACACATTTAAGAGGACATTTGAAGAGAACCCAAATGTGTGTTAACAACAGTAGCACACCAATAAATGGTGGCAGCGGTAAAACTCTTAAGAACCAGAGAAAGATCTTCAAGAACCAGCGAATAAAACTCTAAGAACCAAAGAAAGATCTTCAAGAAATCAACAGTAATGAACCTACAATTTTGACTAAGTATCATAGTCCACCGAAGAAATTAAACATTTAATACCAACAAATGAATGTTATACAAACTGAGGAACTGGATCTTCAATCAAAATCCTAAGAAAACCAAGGACTGACATTCAACGTTTACAAAACATTGAAGAAACATATCCAGGAAGCACTACATTTAACGGAAATCGGACCGAAAATATTCACCCAGACATCCATAGGAAGGAACAATCCAGTGCGAGAGAGAGAGGAAATGACGACATCACACTTCGCCATATAAACCGAAGCTTAGTACAATTTCTTATTCATTTCAGTTTTGAGCAGTGAGGTGTAGTTACCATGAGTCGATCGTCCATTATTACTGGGGTGAGTTGCTTGCTAATCTTCAATTTCCTTTCATTAAAGGAAACTGTGTTCAACTTCGAATTCTCGTCTAGAATTTTTTTTCTCTCTGTGCTAATTCCGTTTTCTTTCAGGAGTTCCCGGGAAATCTTTTTATTAGTATCATTGTTTTGGGGGATTATGTTATAATCTTTATCATTTAGTGCTTATGCGCTTACGCAGTGGACGTCTGTATTCATATAGATATTTTGATAGGATTGCAAGGGGTCGTAGAGATAGAAAAAGAAATACCGTAAACATGACGCTCCCTGTGAGCCCCATCCCTGGACCGAGTAACCCAACCACTGGACATGGTAACCCCCCTCCTATTGTGACTCTAGTAAATGCTCGCTCTGCAATCCTTCCTTTTCAGGGTCGGGTTAATGGGTTCTTGCCTCAAAATGTGGAGTCATAGATTTCATCCGTCGATGCCCATTTAAATGCTAAACAAATCATAGACCCGTTTGTACAATTACAAGAGGCTAAAAGTTTTATAGACTTTTCTAAAGGAGATGTGAGTGCGTATTTGAGGGGTGTTTCATTTCAAGAAGCAGTTACCTGGGATGATTTCAAAGTTAGGCTACGTGCGGTCTATGGAGGTGAAGAAGCCTTAGATGTAGTTTTAACATTAAGAAATACACTTAATCAAGCCACTATGACTCAGCTTAATGTTATTGAGAGAGCAGCTCTCATAGCCGATAGGCTTAATGAATATAAAGATATTTTAGGTAATTTCACTTGGGTTACTAGAGATAACATTTCCGTGAAAGATTTCTTACGATTAATGTATTTAACTTGCATAACACTTATGTTGCCTGAAGCTTTAGTGCGGTGTTTTGATAAAAAGTTAACGCCAGCAAGTGCGTAATTGGATGTATATAAACAGATAAAGAAACATATGTCTAAGTGTCCTGATCTTGATCCCGTGTTAACTCAAGTTTTTGCAAAAAATGAAACAAAGCCACAACAAGTAAATGTAGTTAATAATAGTCAAGTTGCAGGAATGACGTGTTATAATTGCAAACGTCAAGGTCACTTGATTGCGTACTGCAGAACGAGATTCTGTTCGTTACATAATAGTTTGACTCATTCATATAGTCAGTGATACTCGCGTAAGACACAACAGAATCCTAGAAATACACAGTCAATTCCACAGTCGGTTCCATATGGAAATAAAAAGAAGAATCCTCATTTCAATAAGAAGAAACAGCCAAACGTCAATGTAGTTCAGAATCCAAAACAAACAAACAGTTCTTCGAATAACGCTGATCCTGGGTCGTCAAACCAGACCTCGCAAGGTCAGACTAATTTTCAGAATGTGCAGAGCAAAGCAAATACCACATAATTAACTCCAGTGGAGAAGAGAGTGATGTTGGGTCAAGGTCATTCATGTCAACATCACTAGTATTGAATAATCAATTTAATGTTTTATCAGATCATTGTGAGGCAATAGATTTTCCTATGAAACACACGGCCGAATTAAGTAAATCAGTGCATGCTCCCATAGATTTGCAACGAATTCATACAATAATAAGCCAAAATGAGTTACGACCAACATTAATGCTGTAAATTTAGAACACAGATAATTTACATTATTTTTTGACTCAGGTAGTCCACGTAATATCATGAATTTGAGGACACACCATTTGTTGTTTTCGAACTTCCCAATAGAAAAATACGGAGTAAGACTCTCGGGTATAGGAAATAATGAATTAAATGTAATAGGCGTAACTCATGTTCAGTTCAAGGTCAACATATCTTGGATGTAGAAGTTTATAAACATCGTATTCTTACCGTTGCTGAAATCAATCAGGCTCAATCAGTTGCGGATGAATCGCTTTTGGAATCTATTAAAAATAAAATCAATAAAGACATTCAAGACGAAAAAATTCAGCAGAAATTTTTTGGACTTTTAACTGAATATCATGATGTTTTTTCCACTACGGATGGATCCTTAGGAAAAACAGATGTGATCGAGCATCAAATAAGGTTAAAGGACAAGCAGAAAATTATCTGTACCCTCGTACAGACTCCCTATGAAATTCCAGAATGAAATAAATGATGAAGTAGGTAAAATGCTAGAAGAAGGAGTCATTAGGAAATCGAACAGCCCTTATATTTTCCATTAATAGTTGTACCGAAAAAAGATCGAACATGGCGTATCTGCGTAGACTTCCGTCGCCTAAACGAGGAGACGATCCCTGATCGATTCCCAATGCCATGTACTGACGATATTTTATCTTTGTTAGGTCAGAATAAATATTTTACCAGTTTGGACTTACTTAAAGGCTTTCACCAGATATCATTAGAAGAAAATAGTATCCCATACACAACCCTCAGCACAGCCAGGGGACATTATGAATTTTTACGGATGCCTTTTGGTTTACGTTGTGCCACCATAACATTTACAAGAATGATTAACATAGTGTTTGGAGACTTGCTAGGGGATATATTGCATGTCTATATGGACGACCTTGTAATCTTTTCCAACACCTTAGAAGAACATCTACGTAAATTAGAACTAGTACTACAGAGACTAAGACAACATAACTTAAGGGTAAAGATTAGTAAGTGTGAATTTTTCAAATCAGAATTAGTCTATTTGGGTTTTATGGTGTCAAGCCAAGGTCTTAAAGTAGTCCATGATAAGGTGTCGGCTATCCGTAACTTTCCCATACCTACTAATGTCAAGGGAATACAGCAATTTCTGGGTTGTAGTGGATATTACAGGCTTTTTATACGCAATTATTCAATAATAGCCACTCCCTTAACTGATCTTACGAAGAGGGGCGTAGATTTCATATGGTCTGAGCAGCATCAACAGGCATTTACTACCTTGAAAGATGAACTGTGTAGTTCTCCTATCTTAAAATTTCCTGATTTCGGTAAGAAATTCTTCATTGCAACAGACGCCTCAGACTTAAGAGTAGGTAGGGTATTGCTTCAGCAATATGAAAAACAATTTTTCCCGATAGCTTTTTATTCTCGAAAACTGAGAACTTCCGAAAGTAAGTATGCAGTAATAGACAAGGAAGGGCTAGCTATTGTTAATTCACTAGTGCATTTTAAGTTCATAATATACGGTTATCCCGTTAAGGTTCTTACTGATCATAAACCACTAACCGACTTCTTTAAAGGCTTCAACCACAGCCCCAAACGAACTCGGTGGCATTTGATCATTCAAGACTTTGGCGCGAGAATCGGGTATTTACCTGGGAAAGCAAATATCATTGCTGATGCATTATCACGCAACCCCGTGTCATCTTGTACGGAGCCTTTAGCTGAATTAATAGATATATCAATATCCATGCCTATTGTTAAAACGATATCTGAACAAGAAGATTTGGGCTGGAGTGCTGAAATATTACAGACTGAGCAAAGAAAAGATCAGAAATTAGAAAAAATTATAAATGCTTTGAGAGTCAATCATAAGGAAAAGGAATATATAAAGTATAAGCAGCAGGATTATATAATCAAAGACAATATTCTGTGTAGGACCGTGACAAGGAAAACCCGCAATACACCACATGTAACTAACGACCAGGTAGTGGTACCAATCTCACTTATTTCCACTGTCCTAAATTGGTTGCATGCAAATCCATTGCATTGACACCCGGGGTTCTCATTAATGTCACAGAAAGCCAAATCATTTTTTTTTTGGCATACGGTGCTTACAGATATAAAAAAACACATAGCTAATTGTCGCACATGTCAGGAAAACAAAGGGCATACGAAAACACCTGTCAGCCTAGGGGCTTATCCCGTGCCCAATCAACCCTTTGAAACGCACATGTCAGGAAAACAAAGGGCATACGAAAACACCTGTCAGCCTAGGGGCTTATCCCGTGCCCAATCAACCCTTTGAAAGGATACATTTAGATTTATTAACAGGATTTTACGAGTCAGACAGAGGAAATAAGTACCTCTTAGTAATTGTAGATGCTTTAACTTGATATACAGAACTAATAGCGCTTAAAACTAAAACTGCGATTGAATGCGCTAGGAAGTTTTACGAGTGTTACAGTTGTAAACATGGAATTCCACACATGATAATCTCAGACTCGAGTGGAGAATTTAATAATCACTTTCTTACCTCATTGTGTGAATTCCTTAGCATAAAGAAAATAAATACCATGATATATCACCCAGAGTCGAATGGGCTAGTGGAAAGAGCGAATAGGAAGGTTTTAAATATATTAAGAGTAACACTAGGGGGATCAGACCCCAACTGGGATATTGCAATACCTGCGGTACTGAGTACTCTGAATCATTCATATCATATATCAATTAAAATGTCACCGCAAGAGGCATTGTACGGTACCCCAGTTAGAACGCCTTTCCATGTATTAACGCCTACAACTAATCTATCAAATCCTTTAAAAGAATGTATAAATGCAAGCAAAAGTCGTTTTGATATCCTTCGAAAGAATTTAGAAAAATCACAAATCATAATGAAAAGGAATCATGATAAAATAGCGAAGCCAACTAAAACATATACCGTGGGTGATAATGTATACATACAGGTAAATGTACGTAAAGGACTCAATTATAAACTAACACCTAAGTTTGAAGGCCCATTTAACATTTTGGAAACATTAACGGCCAATAGGTTTAGAGTTCAAAATGTATCCCAACCCACTGATGAGAGAATCGTACCATTGGCTCACATAAGAAATTAAAATAAGAGGGAAAGAAGTGAGGGAAAGATTTTTATTCTTTTATATTTTGTAAACATTATACATTAAAAGTTTTTCTTCTTAATACAGGAGTAATTACATATATTTTTCTTGTTACGGGTTTCCAAGATGAATTTTTTATTGTTGGGAGTGATATTGTTTGCTCAGACATTTTTCTCGTGTGGGATGAGCTCTAAAAGTATAGATTTTAAATATGGCACTATAGTAGAAAGACAAGAAGACGTTCTATTACATCAGGTAACGTAGTTGTTGAAGTGCCTATGCAAGCAATTTTTCTCCCAGAGAATGACGTCACTAGCTTAAAGAGCGCCATTTCAAGGTTTTCTGTTTCATTAAATGAAATGCATAGAAGACATTTTCCTTTTAATACAGAGAGTTCGCTTGCATCGACACTAAAAGTTGCAGAGATGCTATCTGACGACTTGCAAAATAGGACTTACGAGGCAGAATCTTTGGCTCGTGACCTTTTGATGTGGACAGTAGGACACGATAATCTTGAGAAACATAACCTGTTTGTTTTTGCTTCACTAAACATCTTTGGTTCTATTGCAAGTTTAGGCTTAGGAATTTCCAATCGTCTTAAGATTAGTAATCAAAATAAGAAAATTGAGTTTTTGACTATGTGGAAGCTATCACGTTAGCGACTGAAGGTGTACTGTTACCCCATTTGTTGCCAATAAGAGACTTAACGTTAATTGTGGAGAACGGACGGGAGAAATTAGGTTATGTTCCTTTGTTAGACGCACGTAGGTTAGAATTTTATTACAGCCTAATTAGAGTAAGCGTTGAAAATCACAGGATTATGATTACAATTCCCTTTGAATCTTCCGATGCCTGGCAATCTTACAGGATATCCCCATTTCCAACTTTCATGACGAATCACACAAATCCAGTAATATCCAGTTTGACAAGACACATTGATTTCCCCAGACAAGGAAACATATACGGTCATTAAAGACTTAAATCAATTAACTCTCTGTTCAGACGCAATGGATAAAAAAATATGTACAGCTGACTCATTTGAATTCCATAAAAACTTAATGGATTCATGCGAGTTAGGTATATGGCTAGACGGTGTTCTCTCCCATACAAATGAAAAATTGTCTGGATAAGCTTTATCCCTTTGACAATAATAAGTTCAATTGCAGACTGAACAACGGCTCGTGGATACGATACGACAAGGCCGGCTTCAATGTATCATGCCTGAACGGATCCACGTCCTATTCCCAAATCTTCGTTGCAGCAGATGGTTGTATCGGGACGTCCCCGAATTACATGGTGCATGGAATCGAGACTATCATCAGAGAACGAACCTACTTCGCGAACTTCACGTGGTCGACAACAATTCCATCTTTACCTCTCCCATACAATGCACGTGAGGCTAAGCGGTTGATGAAATTGACCGAGATGGACCACCCGACACCGACTTAAGAAGAACGTCGATTCTACGTGTTACTAGCAGGAATTAGTGTTACAGTGATGATATTTATCGCCGTTAACATCCTTGTTTGGCGTAGGTTAAAGAGAAATAAGATTAAGATCAAACAGAACGTTTTGCCATGTCCAGATAAAACTCCTTATCTAATTCAATTTAAAGCCGTTTGAAACTGGCCCCTTCATTCGTTCAAAGGAGTAATATTGTCTTGGAAAAGTGTTGTGCACGAAAAGCAGTTAGTACGCTAGTAATATGTAATTGAAGAGACTATAGAACATTTGCATTTCAAAAAAAAAACATTTAAAAAATAAATCATTTTTTTGGCACCTAATAAAGTATATAGCCTAAGCCTGAATGTTGAAATACAGAATCTGTGGGCATCTAATAAAATATATAAGCCCTCTATTTAAATATATATATATATATATATATATATATATATATATATATATATATATATATATATATATATATATATATATATATATATATATATATACATATATATATATATATATATATATATATATATATATATATATATATATATATATATATATATATATATATATATATATATACGAAACCGTGGTACGTGTACGTACCAGGAATTCGTTTTTGAGCACTAAAAATTGCATCTTTACCAAGGTAACAAATATTTTTATTAGTTACCGTATTATAATAATCTATGTTTTGACAAAGGTAACAACTATTCTTTAACAAAGTTACCGAATCATATGTATATCAGTATTTTTTTGGGGGGTACCATATAATCGTTTGCTAGCAATGTACCATATATGTGATCTGTATTTATCATGCATTTTTTCTTTGTTTTGGCAATATTTGTTAAGTATGCATTATTATTTTTTTAATGTGCCTATTTGAACAAGTACCTTCCGGTATTAATGTTGTGTTTACTATAAATTAATAAATGCTGATATAACTGTATAAACTTTAGAATGAAATTGGATATTTGTATCAGTTCACTTTAAGATGTCATACGGAATGGTCATCTGACCTAACCAGTTATACTCCTGTGATGGAGATGTTAACACTGTTCTTAAAGAATAAACTATTTTAAAGTTAACTTACTTAGACTTTACTTGAAGATGTAACATACTAAATCTAATCTATAACACATTTAAGATGACATTTGAAGAGAACCCAAATGTGTGTTAAGAACAGTAGCACACCAATATATATAGATATATATGTATACATATATATATATATATATATATATATATATATATATATATATATATATATATATATATATATATATATATATATATATATGTATATATATACATATATATATGTTTATATATATATATATATATATATATATATATATATATATATATATATATATATATATATATATATATATATATATATATATATATATATATATATATATATATATATATATATATATATATATATATATATATATATATATATATATATATATATATATATATATACAGTATTTACACACACACAGTTCGCGTAAGCAATTATACCAAGTAAATACTGGTGTAATTTTGAAAGATGAAATTATCTATATTTTATTCGTTTTATTAGAATAAACGTGTTTTATTTGTCACATAGGCCTGTGTATTACAAAGAATTAGACGTATCTGTTTTATTGTATTATAGTGGCTTATAATTCAGTAAACCCACAAAATTTGTATTATTATCATTATCTATTACTTGGTTTATTAATGCCTTCAGGAAGTTTCGTGTGTTGACATATATTGTACTTAGTATTTAGTTAGACTTAACTTGTGAAGGTTTAAATGGCTCAGTTTTCCCCTCCTTGTCTTGCTGTTATATGCGACTTCAACTTCACGCTTCGGATTATATAATACCTATTAAGCTTCTATTCCGAGGGAGAAAATAAAGAAAGAATCATATTACATCTAGACTGGAAAAATTCCACAAGTCATAATCTGTGGCCAGATTTACACACTTCATAAGCTACAAGATTAGATTCGAATATATAATGCTGCAATTTGGCATATAGCCATGCCCGAGCATGTTATAAAGCCAAGACTCCAGAGCCATATTATTATTATTATTATTATTATTATTATTATTATTATTATTATTATTATTATTATTCGAGATACTTTGTTATTGTAGAATCTGCACATATTAGCTCTGGGCTAATATATATGACCTGTTCGTAGAGTCCGGTCGTAAAGTGAAAATAGATAATAAATGTAGAATTTATTATACATCTAATAGCGAATATAACTAATCACCTCTCTTATTTACTTATCTATTTATCATTATCTCTTCTCTCTGAAGAAGGCCCTCGAGACTAAACGTATATATATATATATATATATATATATATATATATATATATATATATATATATATATATATATATATATATATATATATATATATATAACCTGAGTTTCGGCTTACAATAATTATTACATGTTTCGAAACCACGACCCTAACTAACTTTTGCATTAGGAAAAACACTTGTCAGATGCTAAAAAAAAAAAAAAAAAAGTACTACCACTTTTGC
>NC_090759.1:1284179-1289179 GCF_036898095.1 Palaemon carinicauda
GGGAGAGAGAGAGAGAGTCTGATAAGCGGTGAGCCCTTGCCTTCGAATATTTGAACTTGTCTGCATACTTACTTAAAAGACTACATAATCTTTCCTGTGTCCATATTTTACCTAGTAGCATACACTGTAATACCCTTCCTTTTTTCATATTCATGTTTCCGCCAGGCCTGGCCAAGAAAAGACATTGGCTTCCCCTAAACCTTTTGCCTCTGCTTAAACTTTAAATCATTCATTCATTCATTGCTTCTGCTTTCCAAAACAAATCTTGGTATCCAAAAACCGTAGATACATAACATGTGTCAACAGGCAGCCATGATTGATAATAGTGGCTGCCTTCTAACGACCTTAGCTAACTCCTCAATCGCAGGAGTTGTCATCAGAGCTAGGGGATTGTAGTGAAATGCAAGCCAGCATCTAATAATTAAAATCCTTAGGCAACCTTCCCTAGAATCTCAGTAGACGTTATAACACACCACACACTCCGCAACATGTACTCGCCATTTATGAATCGTGTATGGAGGCGCTGTAAGGGCACTTCCCGAGCACTGCAAGCCTTCGTAACATTTCCGTACAAGAGGTAAGAACCCGCACCCAGCTGCGCATTGTATTGTACGGTGTGGACCGTGTGGTACAGTTTAGTGCGGTACCAAGTGGACCTGGGTGGGTTCTTACCTTTTTTGTACCGACAGCGCGTCACACCACTTAGGGTTGCGTGCGACTTCATTAGGCTGACCAAAGCCGCGTAAGATTTTAAATTTGTTTAAAATCTTTGTAGCTCCGTACAACATTATGTCTAGTTTGGCTGGCAGCGCCAGACATTGCCAGCAATAGTCTTAAATTTTGGTCCTATTTCTGGCGGTTTCTTGCGCACCCTCGCCATAACTGCTCGTAGCACAAAAATGGGTATGTGTAAACCTAATCTAAATCTTTGTCTATAAAGATTAGTCAATTCTCCGTTTCCTTCCGTGGTAGTGTAGCGGGATCTTTCTTCTAGGATGGATTTTCAATGTTTCTCCCTCATTGTATTGTTTTAGCCATATATTGACACTAGTTTTGTCGATTGGTTATTCTTTACTTTCGAAATTCTGATGAAATAGCGCTCAACTAAAGTTATAGTTTGTGGTTGCGATTGTGTAGCTCCAATAACGTGTGACATGACTATAAAAGTAGACCTACTCTGAGTGTTTCACTACTGCAAAACTGCCAATAAGCCAGTTGATGTCTAGCTAGACCGTTAGACCCCACCAACAGCTATATCTCCAATACATGCAATTAGTTAAATACATTATTTGGGTGGCTAAAAGGTGAGACTCCCTAAGTATTTTTATTTTTATTTTTGTTTTCATAATAATTAAAGATTATTGAGTTATTCTTATACATGATCTAGCTGTCATATCGATAAGGAATATAGCATCAATTCTTTAAAATCACACTTAATAAACTGTATCTTTTAATGAGCGAAGTTTCAAAATGCCTTTTGTCGAGAAATTAGTTTCATTAGAAATGTGAAGAGTACAAGAGTTGCCAGTTAGTGAATGCGAACAAAAATCACTGAATTCAGGTATCACTAGTTTTGCTGTTTATTGTACACTTGTTGTTTATATAATACCCTCCCATAATAGGTCGTTGAATAGTACTGATCATTGAGGAGAGAGAGAGAGAGAGAGAGAGAGAGAGAGAGAGACTTGCAATTATTTATATAACACCCTTCCATGGGAAATCTCAGTTCCTCCGAATTGTACATGATATGATTAGGTGTTCGAATTATAGAAAAGGCTCTTCTGCCCTAACTAAATGAGTAATAACAGAATAGAATGTCCTATTCGTTAAGTGACCTAGACTTATGCATTACCCACTGTGATCGAATTGAATCTTGATTATAATGTTCTTTTTTTATTGATCAAATTGACCAGAATTCTTTGGTTTTAAAATTTTGAGATTAGGAAATTTGAGATATAGTAACTGCAATTTTATTATTATTATTATTATTATTATTATTATTATTATTATTATTACTAGTTAAGCAACAACCCTAGTCGGAAAAGTATCATTTTGCAGGAATCTTTTCGTTCATTCGTTCCTACGCTTGGGTGAGGTGGGCATTTCAATAGTTTCTTCATGCAAAGCTCTTATTAGTTTTAATGTGAAGAAGTAGTTTCTCTCTCTCTCTCTCTCTCTCTCTCTCTCTCTCTCTCTCTCTCTATATATATATATATATATATATATATATATATATATACATATATAATATATGTACATATATATATATATATATATATATATATATATATATATATATATATATATATGTATATATATATATAATTTATATATATATATATATATATATATATATATATATATATATATATGTATATATATATATATATATATATATGTATATATATATATATATATATATATATATATATATATATATATATATATATATATACATACATACATACATATATATATATATATATATATATATATATATATATATATATATATATATATATATATATATATCATGCCTAATATGATGAGTTACCTAATTTGTAAACTAGGCATTCGATTTGCCTAATCTGTATATTAAGCAGTGGCGATGCCTAAAGCCTACCTGACACTTACGCGCATTTTTGCCACGCACTGGGGTTTTTCCCGCACTGTTCACGACCAGTTCACTCCAGTTCGCGCATCATTCACGACAAGTTCACGCGACGTTCATGCCATGGCACGAATTGGCACGCCTAGTTCACGAGAAGTTCACGACACGTTCACTCGAGTTCGCGCATCATTCCGCATCGTTCACGCATCGTTCACGCCAGTTCACGCCAGTTCACGAATTGGCCACTCCATATAAAAACGGGGCTTCTCCAACCCGAGGACATTCTTGGATTGGCTTCGGAAGAGACAACAATGCTTTCTGTCAGAGACACCATTGCATTGAGGAGAAGAAACGTATCTTTTTCGTTTGTATTTTTTGTTGCCCTTTATTTTTGTTTCAATAAGAAAGCATTTGATTTACATATAAATAGCAGACATAAAATATGTACAAGTATCAAGAAAGCATTTTAATTTAACATTAAAAGCAGCAAACATGAAAAGTTTTTTAGGCTGTTGATTTTAAGGTAATAGAGAAAAAAGTGTGTTGAAATAAGAAATCATTTTATTTTTACATTAAAACAGCAAACAGAAAAAAAATTGTTTTCCTCTTCATTTTAAGGTAATAAAGAAGAATAAGTATGTTGATAAAATAAAACATCATTTTATTTTTACATTCAAACAGCAAACTTAAAAATTTCTTGGGTTCATTTTTCAGTTCATTTTTATTCAAAACAAAAGTTTTGGCTCTTGATTGGTAATAGAGGAAAATAAGTGTGTGCATGAAATAAGACATCATTTTATTTTTACATTCAAACAGCAAATATAAAAATTTATTAGGTTTATATTTTTCTTTCCTTTTCATTATTTTTTTTTTCGTTTCCTTTTTGTCTCTTCATTATAAAGTTATAGAAATAGTTTGAAATAAGATATCATTTTTTTTCACATTAAAACAGCAAATATAAAAATTTATTAGGTTTATTTTTCTTTCCTTTTCATTAATTTTTTCGTTTCCTTTTTGTTTCTCTTCATTATAAAGTTATAGAAATAGTTTGAAATAAGATATCATTTTTTTTCACATTAAAACAGCAAATATAAAAATTTATTAGGTTTATTGTTCTTTCCTTTTCATTAATTTTTTGGTTTCCTTTTTGTTTCTCTTCATTATAAATTTATAGAAATAGTTTGAAATAAGATATCTTTTTTTTTCACATTAAAACAGCAAATATAAAAATTTATCAGGTTTATTGTTCTTTCCTTTTCATTAATTTTTTGGTTTCCTTTTTGTTTCTCTTCATTATAAAGTTATAGAAATAGTTTGAAACAAGATATCATTTTTTTCACATTAAAACAGGAAATATAAAAATTTATTAGGTTTATTTTTCTTTCCTTTTCATTAATTTTTTCGTTTCCTTTTTGTTTCTCTTCATTATAAAGTTATAAAAATAGTTTGAAATAAGATATAATTTTTTTTTCATATTAAAACAGCAAATATAAAAATTTATTAGGTTTATTTTCTTTCCTTTTCATTAATTTTTTTTCGTTTCCTTTTTGTTTCTCTTCATTATAAAGTTCACGCCACTTCCCGCTTCGTTCACTCCAGTTCACACCAGTTCCCGCACTGTTCACTCCAGTTCACTCCAGTTCGCGCATCGTTCACGACTATTTCACGAATATTTTGTGCGTGCCAATGCGTGCCACAAACTTTAAACATTTCAAAGTTCTGGGCACGCATGGCACGCACTGGCACGCGAGTTCCAGCACTGTTCACGGCATTTTCACGACTCGTTCACGCGAGTTCGCGCATCAATGCGTGCCAGTGCGTCCCACGAATGCGTGCAAGTGTCAGGTACCCTTAACTTATAAACTCCTTTTAGAACTATGCCTAATTCATAAAGTAGGCAGCCTAATTCGTAAATTAGGTAGCCTAGTTTATTAAATAGGCAATTTGCTAAGTTTGTGTATTAGGTAACTTTTGTTTGATTTTCAATAGATGTAGCTTTTTTCATTATAACATATACAGTTTATTATACCATCAACAAATGTATTAACCAATTATTAACTTTTGCAATCTCTGTACAATTTATCATAAAATACATACTGCTTACATAGAACAAAAATGGGAACTCAAAACAATTATCAGCCAGCATTAAAGTTCATGAATAAAAACGTTAAAAAAGGCTAAAATTGTAATTTGCCGACCAAATTACCTTGTTATTTATTTTTGGAAGTTTGATTTTGTGAGTGACAATGGCTGGGGCACAAAGTTTAATTCTTTTTGTAATGACATATTTTTTCATGCAATCCCCCTGACAGCAACACTTTGTGAAACCTTGACCATCATACATTGATTGCAGAATGGTAATTTGTTAAAATGGAAGAATTTTCTGCCT
>NC_090759.1:1294179-1311679 GCF_036898095.1 Palaemon carinicauda
TCCGAGTATCAGAGCAAACATGCAACAAAACTGACATGGCTAAGAATATCCCAACCCTATAACTACGGTAAACAATAATAGTTACAATCATATTACCCTAATATGTAATAAACTTAGGGCTAACGAACCACCAAGGAAGCGGCGTCGTGGTGCGAGTGGCGGGTAGGAGGGAGAAGAAAAGAGATGGATGAAAGGAAGAACAAAAGATCACTGGGGAGAGATAAGGCTCCCAGCTGCAACCATTGGGTATTTAAGAGCCTGTAAGTTCTTCAGATAGTGGCGTTTGAAAACCATTGGAGATTTCTAACCCGTGTACTTTTTAAGGTCATCAAAGTTCAAATTCTGGAAATAATTGATGGAGGTAGCTACCGACCGGATATCATGAGCATGGGGAAATGATCCCGGATTGGCTTGTTTAATGAAGTATAGGATCTGTTGCCTAATACCACGTATGGAAATGGTACCTCCTTGTTCTCTGATAAACAAGGGGCCAGACGATCGGGTAGCAGTCCTGGCTAAAAAGGCCCTGAGAGTGGTGACCAGACATAGAGAAGTATCTTGGAGAAGAGGAATAATCTTCCAAGGGGACCACCTATTTTGGGGGTCCTCGTTTTTAGCTAGGAACGCCCTGTCTGGTGAAAGAAGTACTTCACCTGAAGGGAGGAAATCCATGTTTTCTGAGTTTCGTGAGAGAGCTGCTAGTTCTGAGATTCTAGAACCCGAGGCCAAAGCTGCTAGAAATAAAGTCTTCCTAAGAAGAGTGATATAGGAGCAGGATTCGTTGTCCGTGTCGGAGGCCAGTTTGAGGACATCATTTAGAGACCAAGAGACCTTTGTGGACGAACCGAAGGTCGATGCCTAGCACATGCTTTTGGAATAGACGAGAAATAAGACTCCGCCAGGTTAATGTTAAACCCAACCAGGAAGACTTTCCTCAGAGCTGACTTAATGGTGGTTATAGTGCTAGCTGCTAGGCCTTTGTCAAATATGGGCCTAAAGAAGGAGATGGCTAAATTAGGAGTCATAACCGAATGGTCTGAAGTCCTTAAGAAATCTGCTAGTTTCTTAACTGCCGAATCATATTGGCGAATCGTAGAGTCCCTTTTGTCTGATTCTATAAAGAGGACATTATCTGGGTCGATGTTTGCGTCCCTACGCGCCGCAAACTTCATGAAATCCACAAAGTTAGGGTTTTGGCTATCCTTGAGGAATCTGACACAGTCCGAGTTTGGACCACTTGGGTCAGTTTGGGGAATGGGATCCGGAAGGGACGGAGTTTCATCTCGAGGAAGAGAGGAAACCAACTGCTCTTTGGCCAGTGAGGTGTCACTAAAGCCACTGCCCCGTTGAAGGAGCGGAGTTTGTGCAAGACTTTCAGTAGAAGATTCACTGGAGGGAATAAGTAGATCTTCTGCCAATGGTTCCAATCCAGGGTTAATGCGTCCATGGCATAAGCCTGAGGGTCCAGGTTCGGTGTCACATAACATGGGAGTTTGTGATTGAGTCGGGTAGCGAATAGATCTACCAGGAGACCTGGAACCAGCCTGAGTATCCACCGGAAGGAGTGCATGTCCAGGGACCACTCCGATTCCAGAGGGCTCGTCCCGGATAATGAGTCTGCTATCACATTCTGGACTCCTGCTAGGTGAGTTGCTGACAGGAACCAGTCTTTGTCGGCTGCCAAGGCGAAGATAGTGACCAGGATCTGATTCAGGTTGGGTGATTTAGACCCCCCTCTGTTGAGGCAGTGGACTACGGCCGTGCTGTCTGAGACTACTCTGATGTGGGTCGACCTCGGAGGAGAGATTCTCTTCAGGGTCAAGAACACCGCCATGACTTCGAGAACATTGATATGGAACTGCCTCAGGGCGGGTGACCAAGAGCCCTGAAACATCTGATGTTGGGAGTAACCCCCCCCATCCACTCAGAGACGCGTCGGTATGAATTGTCACTTGTGGAGAGGGGAACTGTAGAGGAACCGATTTGGAGAGGTTCCTCCGTTCGGACCATGGTCGTAGTCTCATTTTCAAGACAGAGGGGATCTTCGAGGTCTTGTCTCTTAAAGGTATTGTCGCTCTCTTTCTCCAAACTCGATTGATGTCTTTGAGTTTGGCTTTTAATAGGAGATCGGTCAGTGAGGCAAATTGGAGAAGGCCGAGGATTCGTTCTAAAGCTCTTCTGGACACCTGTTTGTGTTTGAGAAAGTTCCTGACCTTGGAAGCTATCTCCCTTACCTTCTTGGGAGGAAGGGAGAGCTTGTGCTTTTAGAGGTCCCAACGGATGCCTAACCATTCGAATTGGATTGATGGTTGTAGGCGGGACTTCCGGAGGTTGACTTGGAAGCCCAGTTTGGCGAGAAAATGGAGTACCTTCGACGTAGCTCTGTTGTATTCCTGGTGCGACTGGGCCCAAATGAGCCAATCGTCCGGATAGGCGACGATCTGTATCCCTTGGTGTCTGAGTTGCTCGAGCACCGTCTCCCCCAGTTTCGTGAATATCCTGGGGGCAATGCTGAGACCGAAGGGCATGACTTTGAATGCAAAGGCTCTCTTGCCGAGACGGAAGCCTAGGTAAGGAGAGAAGTTTCGAGCTAATGGGACATGATAATAGGCGTCGGTAAGATCGATAGAGATGGTGACGGCCCCACGGGGATGTAAGGTCCGTACCTGAGAGATAGTCAGCATACGGAACTTGTCGCAAAGGATGTAAGAGTTGAGCTTCGACAAGTCCAGAACTACCCTCAACGCCGACAAGTCTTTCTTCGGAACTGTAAACAGGCGGCCTTGGAATTTCAGGGATCGAACCCGTTTGATTGCTTTCTTCTTGAGTAACTCCGCGGTGTACTCTTCCAGGATGGAAGTGGGTCTCTGGAAGAAGGTCACTGGTGGAGGAGGGGATCCCTGTGACCATTTCCAACCCAAGCCCCTGGATATTATACTGTGAGCCCATGGACTGAAGGTCCAATGGTCCCGGAAGTGATAAAGTCTCCCTCCTACTGGCATCACATCATTGGGAGGGAGTGAACTTAGGGCCCCTCCCTCTACGGGAACCCCTTGCTCTAGGCCCGCCGCGTTGGCGGAACTGTCCTCTACCTCTGAAACTCCCTCTTTGGTATCCACGAAAGGAACCGGAGGATTCGTAGGCAGGGTTGTATGCAGGAGAGGACATCCAAGAGGGGTTGGGCTGTGTACCAGGGGGAGCAGCGAGGTAGACTACCTGCTGAGGAGGCGCCTGTTGCCAAGAAGTCGAGGCAGCGGAAGACTGTGGGGACGAGGTACCCCGGGCAGTCTTGTAAGGACTAAACCTCTGCTTCTTCTTGAAGAACGTGTGTCTCTGGGGTTCGAACCTCTTTTTGGCTGAGAGACCCCACCTTACCTGCAAATTTTGGTTTGCCCTCGCCGCGTCCTGAAGAACCTTATCCACCTTGGTCTGAGGGAAGAGGGTCTTACCCCAGCAGGAGGAGGCTATCAGCCTGTTCGGCTCATGCCTGATGGATGCCTCAGACAGAACGAACTTCCTGCAACTAACCCGAGCTGACCAGAAGTCATGGAGGTCTATTTGGTAGGACAGCAGCTGGTTCTTTGTGGCGCCTCTGAACAGCGTTTCCTCTGGGTAAAGAGATGCTAGGGACTCCATGGAGGTGATGGATTGGAGGGACCTAGCTAGTCTAGTACGGGTCTCGAACTCAGTTTTGAGAAGACTCTCTATTAATCTGGGAAGCTTCTCAGAGAAAAGAGTAGAGGCACAGTCCGGGTCTAGCTTCCCCACCGTGAAGGTAGAAGCCGCAGCATCCCAGGTTGCAGAGGTACCCGGAATAAGCAAAGAGGTGGGGTCCATCTCTTTGAGAGCCGGCATGGAAGAGCCTTCCTTGATGGCCTGTAGAGTCAGCTCTGTGACTTTGTCTATGAGCGGCAAAGAGATGGAGGCCGCCTTCGTAAAAATAGTGTAGGCACCTTTGTGTGGGGTGAGCTTAGAGTTAATACACCCCTATTCTGATAGTGTTCTGACCCAGATAGCCTGGGCCTGCTCTTTTGGAAATATCACCGTTTCCTTCGGTACCTTGTCCATATATATATATATATATATATATATATATATATATATATATATATATATATATATATATATATATATATATATATATATACATATGTGTGTTTTCGTAAAATCCTTCTTCTGGAAGGGTAACTACTCTCCGTTAGAAATATAACATATATACAAAACACTTCATATGCATGTATATGTGCATTTGTAAGTATACACAGACACACACACACACACACATATATATATATATATATATATATATATATATATATATATATATATATATATATAAGAACCACAGGGAAAATGAAAATACGAAATATAAGATTAAGTCCTGACTAGTTTCGTGATACTTCTTCAGAGGACTGATTTTCATTTTATAGGGAAAGTAAACGTACGAACATACATATACAGACTTAGGCGTTGGGTACAACTCCCCGTATGAAAATTTTTAGCCGTACGTGTCTGGGAATTTTTCAGTCGTAGTCATGATCTCCTGCGTTGGAATTGGTAGTGAGTGTGTTGAGTGTTCAGTATAAGTACGTGTGACGCACGGGTGCCGCATGGTTTGCAATTGTCGTGAGATGAATGCGTGGGAAAATTATGGCGTACGGCACATGCGGGAAGAGTACTAAGCTTGCACCAAGGACCTGCGTGTAATGCAGGTGGCGCACTTCCGGAGTACGAGTCTTAAGTGTCCCCTGGGGAGTATTAAGGGATTTTGACGAAGGAAAAATCTATTTCTGGGGAGAGACCTGTGGCGCCCGGTGAAAAGAGTCCTTCTTATATACCTTTTCTGATAAAACCTTCCAATTATACCAGAGAAAGATAAGAGCATGGAATGCTGAGGTTACAACCCTCGCGCGAGCACCTTTTGGGTGTCGTGTATAAAGCAAAGGCGCGTGAAATCCACTATTCACAGGTTGTCTTCCATTTAGTTAATTCCTTCGTCAAAGGGATGGGCCGATACAAAGGCCCTAGCCAACCACCAGCGCCACACCACCCACGCCACGACGCGAGCGCCATCTGAACAACATCCTTCTGTATTGGCCATGATGGCTTGGAAAGGAAAGGGTGGGATCGTGTAAAATAAAGGGGAAGGGTTTCACCGGGCGCCACAGGTCTCTCCCCAGAAATAGATTTTTCCTTCGTCAAAATCCCTTTTCTGGGTCGACCTGTGGCGGCCGGTGAAAATGTACCAGAGAATGCCTTCCAAGCCCAACAATAACTACTAATTTAATGAGGGGAGAGAAAAAGCACCATGTAAATAAAATCATATATAATTAAGGTAAGTAGGCATAAAACATAAACTAGCCACAGGGCATAGTGAGAGTAAGGTTAAACAAACATGATAACAGGGAAGCCTCTGAGTATCAGAGCAAACATGCAACAAAACTGACATGGCTAAGAATATCCCAACCCTATAACTACGGTAAACAATAATAGTTACAATCATATTACCCTAATATGTAATAAACTTAGGGCTAACGAACCACCAAGGAAGCGGCGTCGTGGTGCGAGTGGCGGGTAGGAGGGAGAAGAAAAGAGATGGATGAAAGGAAGAACAAAAGATCACTGGGGAGAGATAAGGCTCCCAGCTGCAACCGTTGGGTATTTAAGAGCCTGTAAGTTCTTCAGATAGTGGCGTTTGAAGACCATAGGAGATTTCTAACCCGTGTACTTTTTAAGGTCATCAAAGTTCATATTCTGGAAATAATTGATGGAGGTAGCTACCGACCGGATATCATGAGCATGGGGAAATGATCCCGGATTGGCTTGTTTAATGAAGTATAGGATCTGTTGCCTAATACCACGTATGGAAATGGTACCTCCTTGTTCTCTGATAAACAAGGGGCCAGACGATCAGGTAGCAGTCCTGGTTAAAAAGGCCCTGAGAGTGGTGACCGGACATAGAGAAGTATCTTGGAGAAGAGGAATAATCTTCCAAGGGGACCACCTATTTTGGGGGTCCTCGTTTTTAGCTAGGAACGCCCTGTCTGGTGAATGAAGTACTTCACCTGAAGGGAGGAAAGCCATGTTTTCTGAGTTTCGTGAGAGAGCTGCTAGTTCTGAGATTCTAGAACCCGAGGCCAAAGCTGTTAGAAATAAAGTCTTCCTAAGAAGAGTGATATAGGAGCAGGATTCGTTGTCTGTGTCGGAGGCCAGTTTGAGGACATCATTTAGAGACCAAGAGACCTTTTGTGGACGAACCGAAGGTCGATGCCTAGCACATGCTTTTGGAATAGACGAGAAATAAGACTCCGCCAGGTTAATGTTAAACCCAACCAGGAAGACTTTCCTCAGAGCTGACTTAATGGTGGTTATAGTGCTAGCTGCTAGGCCTTTGTCAAATATGGGCCTAAAGAAGGAGATTGGCTAAATTAGGAGTCATAACCGAATGGTCTGAAGTCCTTAAGAAATCTGCTAGTTTCTTAACTGCCGAATCATATTGGCGAATCGTATAGTCCCTTTTGTCTGATTCTATAAAGAGGACATTATCATGGTCGATGTTTGCGTCCCTACGCGCCGCAAACTTCATGAAATCCACAAAGTTAGGGTTTTGGCTATCCTTGAGGAATCTGACACAGTCCGAGTTTGGACCACTTGGGTCAGTTTGGGGAATGGGATCCGGAAGGGACGGAGTTTCAACTCGAGGAGGAGAGGAAACCAACTGCTCTTTGGCCAGTGAGGTGCCACTAAAGCCACTGCCCCGTTGAAGGAGCGGAGTTTGTGCAAGACTTTCAGTAGAAGATTCACTGGAGGGAATAAGTAGATCTTCTGCCAATGGTTCCAATCCAGAGTTAATGCGTCCATGGCATAAGCCTGAGGGTCCAGGTTCGGTGTCACATAACATGGGAGTTTGTGATTGAGTCGGGTTGCGAATAGATCTACCTGGAGACCTGGAACCAGCCTGAGTATCCACCGGAAGGAGTGCATGTCCAGGGACCACTCCGATTCCAGAGGGCTCGTCCTGGATAATGAGTCTGCTATCACATTCTGGACTCCTGCTAAGTGAGTTGCTGACAGGAACCAGTCTTTGTCGGCTGCCAAGGCGAAGATAGTGACCAGGATCTGATTCAGGTTGGGTGATTTAGACCCCTCTCTGTTGAGGCAGTGGACTACGGCCGTGCTGTCTGAGACTACTCTGATGTGGGTCGACCTCGGAGGAGAGATTCTCTTCAGGGTCAAGAACACCGCCATGGCTTCAAGAACATTGATATGGAACTGCCTCATGGCGGGTGACCAAGAGCCCTGAAACATCTGATGTTGGGAGTAACCCCCCCATCCACTCAGAGAAGCGTCGGTATGAATTGTCACTTGTGGAGAGGGGAACTGTAGAGGAACCGATTTGGAGAGGTTCCTCCGTTCGGACCATGGTCGTAGTCTCATTTTCAAGACAGAGGGGATCTTCGAGGTCTTGTCTCTTAAAGGTATTGTCGCTCTCTTTCTCCAAACTCGATTGATGTCTTTGAGTTTGGCTTTTAATAGGAGATCGGTCAGTGAGGCAAATTGGAGAAGGCCGAGGATTCGTTCTAAAGCTCTTCTGGACACCTGTTTGTGTTTGAGAAAGTTCCTGACCTTGGAAGCTATCTCCCTTACCTTCTTGGGAGGAAGGGAGAGCTTGTGCTTTGAGAGGTCCCAACGGATGCCTAACCATTCGAAGTGGCTTGATGGTTGTAGGCGGGACTTCTGGAGGTTGACTTGGAAGCCCAGTTTGGCGAGAAAATGGAGTACCTTCGACGTAGCTCTGTTGCATTCCTGGTGCGACTGGGCCCAAATGAGCCAATCGTCCAGATAGGCGACGATCTGTATCCCTTGGTGTCTGAGTTGCTCGAGCACCGTCTCCCCCAGTTTCGTGAATATCCTGGGGGCAATGCTGAGACCGAAGGGCATGACTTTGAATGCAAAGGCTCTCTTGCCGAGACGGAAGCCTAGGTAAGGAGAGAAGTTTCGAGCTACTGGGACATGATAATAGGCATCGGTAAGATCGATAGAGGTGGTGACGGCCCCACGGGGAAGTAAGGTCCGTACCTGAGAGATAGTCAGCATACGGAACTTGTCGCAAAGGATGTAAGAGTTGAGCTTCGACAAGTCCAGAACTACCCTCAACGCCGACGAGTCTTTCTTCGGAACTGTAAACAGGCGGCCTTGGAATTTCAGGGATCGAACCCGTTTGATTGCTTTCTTCTTGAGTAACTCCGCGGTGTACTCTTCCAGGATGGAAGTGGGTCTCTGGAAGAAGGTCACTGGTGGAGGAGGGGATCCCTGTGACCATTTCCAACCCAAGCCCCTGGATATTATACTGTGAGCCCATGGACTGAAGGTCCAATGGTCCCGGAAGTGATAAAGTCTCTCTCCTACCGGCATCACATCATTGGGAGGGAGTGAACTTAGGGCCCCTCCCTCCACGGGAACCCCTTGCTCTAGGCCCGCCGCGTTGGCGGAACTGTCCTCTACCTCTGAAACTCCCTCTTTGGTATCCACGAAAGGAACCGGAGGATTCGTAGGCAGGGTTGTATGCAGGAGAGGATATCCAAGAGGGGTTGGGCTGTGTACCATGGGGAGCAGCGAGGTAGACTACCTGCTGAGGAGGCGCCTGTTGCCAAGAAGTTGAGGCAGCGGAAGACTGTGGGGACGAGGTACCCCGGGCAGTCTTGTAAGGACTAAACCTCTGCTTCTTCTTGAAGAACGTGTGTCTCTGGGGTTCGAACCTCTTTTTGGCTGAGAGACCCCACCTTACCTGCAAATTTTGGTTTGCCCTCGCCGCGTCCTGAAGAACCTTATCCACCTCGGTCTGAGGGAAGAGGGTCTTACCCCAGCAGGAGGAGGCTGTCAGCCTGTTCGGCTCATGCTTGATGGATGCCTCAGACAGAACGAACTTCCTGCAACTAACCCGAGCTGACCAGAAGTCATGGAGGTCTATTTGGTAGGACAGCAGCTGGTTCTTTGTGGCGACTCTGAACAGCGTTTCCTCTGGGTAAAGAGATGTTAGGGACTCCATGGAGGCGATGGATTGGAGGGACCTAGCTAGTCTAGTACGGGTCTCGAACTCAGTTTTGAGAAGACTCTCTATTAATCTGGGAAGCTTCTCAGAGAAAAGAGTAGAGGCACAGTCCGGGTCTAGCTTCCCCACCGTGAAGGTAGAAGCCGCAGCATCCCAGGTTGCAGAGGTACCCGGAATAAGCAAAGAGGTGGGGTCCGTCTCTTTGAGAGCCGGCATGGAAGAGCCTTCCTTGATGGCCTGTATAGTCAGCTCTGTGACTTTGTCTATAAGCGGCAAAGAGATGGAGACCGCTGTCGTAAAAATAGTGTAGGCACCTTTGTGTGGGGTGAGCTTGGAGTTAATACACCCCCATTCTGATAGTGTTCTGACCCAGATAGCCTGGGCCTGCTCTTTTGGAAATATCACCGTTTCCTTCGGTACCTTGTCCATACGGACCAATGCATGTTCCTTTAAACGTACAAAACCATTGAACGGGAATGCTAGGCCCGGGGGGTAGAACTCCAGGTCCTCTAGAGGGCGGGTGCCTATGCCCTCCAGAGTTAGGGAACCATCTAAGAATGGGGCATGCAAGGCAAACCGCCAAGGATTGTTTTTATCGAAGGGCGGCAGCTTCGATGCGTCTGGGGCAGAAGGGGGAGGAAACTGAGTTCCGGCGCGGATCAGAGTAGCCATCATATCCTTAACCTCTGTTATCGCCCCAGAGTGATGTTGAATTTGATCTCTGACCAAATCTATGACCAGTTCGATGGGGACGAAATCGCCCCAGGGTACCTGAAAGCCACCCGTTGGTTTTGTCTTGGATTTGGTAGACTTAGACTTCTTAGGAGTAGTGGTTTTACGAGGAGCAATATGAATATCAGGAGCTGTCGAGGGTCCGGGGACCGGTGACGTTGATACTGGCAAAGCTGAAGTCTTATAAGGTCGAAGTGGCTTCACCTTGGGTCGTACGGAGGCAGAGGGATCCCGAGAAGAAGCCTTAGAGTTATCAAAACCTAGAAAGGAAGAGGTAGGAGAGGGAGTAGGAGAGAAAAGGGTTTCCACCAACTCGGCACCACTGACCTGCTCGTCCCTGGGTTCTACGTTTATATCCAGATCTGCCACGTCCAGTGGTACGAGGGGTTCGTCCTCCGCGGAAATGGTGGCCCTGACTTCTTCAATTAAGGGGGCAGCAAGGTCAGGGGAGACTGCAGCAGTAGTCGAGCCTGGGAAGAGGCGGGAGGCCATGTCTCCATCGAGGAGATAGGGTGCGCCAGACGGGGCATTCCTGCCGAAGCCCGACACCCACGGACGAAGAGTAGCCCTTGCTGAACGAAGAGAGACATCATCGGCCTGTAAGATTTGCAATGATTAGTGATGCAGGAGGGGGTTTGCTCTCCAAAATATACTGTGTATATCATATTCATGGCTAAATTAGTGTCTGCCAACGAGAAATAAGGAACAAAGGGAAAACCCACTTACATCATCGTTCAGAAGAATTGACGACAGCTCGTAACAGAGCGAGCACAAATCCGGGAACCAGACCATGTATTGGGCCTGGCCCGGTTCCTGGATAAAGGGGATGGAGCAGTGCGCATGAGACCGACAGAGGTCATGCCCAACGGGGTCGTTGAACGAGGCAGGGCATCCTTCGGCAGTACAACGGACCTTCTGTAAAAGAAAGGAGACATGAGTCTGGTGTTTCTTGAAACTCTGATAAGGGGATAAAAAACCTTATTATTCTAGAGTTCCGGCACTCACTGAATTCCCTAAGCTCCAATATTGCATTTAACTAATAACCGAATATTACTTTTAAGATGATACTGCCCCATACCATGGTTGGCACTTTAATATTCAATTGTTTGTATATTTGTAATTTACCTAATGTCTGTTAATGACAGAAGGATAAATAACTTAAAGCAATCTGCCGACCTCCGAGGGTCGGGGAAGCAGTGACATGCCCTTAAAATAAATATAAACACCAGCCTTAGCTAAAGGCAAGGCAAATATAAGTGTGAAGTGTATGGGCGACCTCCGGTGACGCTGGAGGATAATGAGATGCCCTGAATAATTCAATTGTGGCTAATAATTCAATTGTGAAAGATATAAAAGCCAAGCCGCAGCTAAAGGCTAAGGCTTAGATCATAGCAAAGCGTATTTACGATCTCCGGTGAGGCCGGAGGGAGAAGAAAGGTCCTGAATAATTATTGTGAATAAAAACACAATTGTAATAACAATGGCTATTGTGGATATGGCCGTGGCCTGAGACCGCAGTAAGGGCCACCGGAGGGTCGTATCTAAACAATATGAAGCCCGTCCCATGTAGTAAACAATATATAAATATAACAATAGAACGAAAGTCATTGAGAATCCCTCATGGCGGAGTAGAACTCAAGGCGGAGTGGAAAACGTTCATAAATACTCCCGAGCCGTAACGGGGAGAGGACGAAACACGGACCTAAAATAACGCTAACAATTGAAAAGTAACCAAAAATAAATAACTCGTAAGTTATCATACACCCGGAGGGGGAGAGGTGAGGGAGGGAGAACCCGTTGAACGCACAAAACGGAAAACGGGAAATCCGCTCACCCACCGGAGCTAAGAAAGAAAACGAGAGAAAGGGGTAACTCGTGCCTGCGAACAGAAAACGGGAACCCCCAGCTCTCGCTCTCTTGGACACAATATCAGGACTAATACTCACACAACACTATTATAAACGTATAAAATAAAAATGTACATCAAGATAAGACTACGAACGAAGAATAGCATCTGCTAAAACTTAAAATAAATAGCACAGTCGAGTGACGAACACCCCGGAGGGGCGCGTACTAAACAATAACAAAGCTAGACCGCTATCTCGTTCGTAGGCTGGACTTGCTAGCAAAAAGTACCATGAGCATAATAACACAAAAATAATAACGGTTCTAAAGGCATAAGGCCAGGGACTTAACCAAGAACCTAAGTGACAGAGTACTAAACGGGCAGACAAAGAAGAATTCCCAAACAAGTGAACAAACAATGGCCGCCGTGAAGGGCCAGACGGGAATAATAAAACAAACTATACTGGATATAAAACAAAAGCCCGGTACTATAAAAAGCTGTCAAAACAAACTATGGTACTTAACATTGGAATGTGTGAAGATGGAGCTTCGGACACGACGAAATAAATCCACGAATGTTAAAAAAGGTCGAGAGCACCACAAAACAATTCCACACTAACATGTCCAAAAAGAAGGATGATGTTCAGATGGCGCTCGCGTCGTGGCGTGGGTGGTGTGGCGCAGGTGGTTGGCTAGGGCCTTTGTATCGGCCCATCCCTTTGACGAAGGAATTAACTAAATGGAAAACAACCTGTGAATAGTGGATTTCACACGCCTTTGCTTAATACACGACACCCAAAAGGTGCTCGCGCGAGGGTTGTAACCTCAGCATTCCATGCTTTTATCTTTCTCTGGTATAATTGGAAGGTTTTATCAGAAAAGGTATATAAGAAGGACTCTTTTCACCGGCCGCCACAGGTCGACCCAGATAATACCTTCGTACTATGCCCGCGCTCCACACTCAAGAGTTGCAAGTTCTACAGCGTAGATATCCATTATATATATATATATATATATATATATATATATATATATATATATATATATATATATATATATGTGTGTGTGTGTGTGTGTGTGTGCATATATATATATATATATATATATATATATATATATATATATATATATATTTGTATTTAATAAAAACTCAAATAATATATATATATATATATATATATATATATATATATATATATATATATATATATATATATATATATATATATATATATATATAATAAACACTCAAATAATCACGGACAAGAAAGCTGATTACCGACTTTGTACAAAATTCGGGATCCGGAGAGATAGTAATTAAGAATACTGAGAGAGAGAGAGAGAGAGAGAGAGAGAGAGAGAGAGAGAGAGAGAGAGAGAGAGACTATCTACTTGTCAAATGGCTGTACATCAGAATGATAATGTACTTGCTGCAGCAGAATATATATCCTGGAATTTCATGTAAATATAGTGCATTAGTACTAACGTCGTCACGTCACTGAACTACACGCCTACTTTTGCCACAATTGCATTGTACGGTGCACGTACGGACCACGTACTTCTTTTAATTCCGTACGACAAACGTGCGTGGCTCCTACTTGTGACGCATTTTACACGCAAGTTACACGCACGACCAATGCGCGGAGATCATGCCACAGTATATCCTACGGCACGTAAGTTGCACGTAAGTCACACGCACGGCTTACTTGCGTCAGACGTGCATCCTGTCTGCGACTACAAATTTTCTTGACTGCCGCAGAACATTTTAGTGGAGCGAGTGAAAATTCTGCGGCTGGTATACGGCGGGCTTCCAGGTCAAAGACTGTTGCGTGCCCCTTGCGTCACACCCACGATTTCACACAAATTTTTCCCGTATATCCCCCGTAGCTGGTAGTACGGCCAGTTGAGCCCAACGCCTTATAGAACAATGACAATGGGCGGAGATCAAACTTCATTAGACACATGCCGAAAAGGGTTATTTCTGGTGACCGGTAAATTCTTGTTTTGACTTTCAATACAGTTTATTTATATAAATATCGGTAGCCTTATTTATATGAATACATAAGCAAAACTATAAGTATATATAAAACAAAGCCCTGAATATATTGATGATGAAATAAATTAAATTAGAGCAATAGGTAAAAAAATTAAGTACCCTGATATTATGTTAGATGATGCACTAAGAACAGCAAAAAAGACCTTTTTCGGTAATGATAACAGGAAAAAATACAATACACAAAATTTACTTGTACTGCCTTATAGTAATTCTTTTAAAGAAATTCCCCAACTGCTGAAAATTTTTAATGTAAATGTAGCATTTAAGAGTAACAATTCAATAAAAACAGCCTTAATAAAGAATTCTCCTGACATTACCAAGGTATGTGTATATCGTATTCCATGCAATGCTTGTGAAAAATTTTATATTGGCCAAACCGGTAAAGCCCTAGAAAAGAGAATTGAACAACATAAGAAAAGGGTTAGATATGCTCAAGATGATAACACACTCTGCTCACGTTAGAGATAAAAATCACACTATTACTTGGCCAGGTGCATAGAAATTGGTTCATTCAACTAACTTATTGGAAAGAAACATCATAGAGTCCAGTTTCATAAAAGAAACCTTTGAAAACTACTTGATTATTGGACATGAAATGTATAAACTCGATGCCTTTATATGTAAAGATATTTGTAAGCTATATAAAAAAAACTTCAACCACTTAATGTAGAACTGAATGTATTGTGAATAATTAACGTCACTGTGAAATTAATATTTAGACGTAAGCTACCATTCGCTGAAGGGTACAACTATTTTATATAGTACATTGCTCGTTATAAGTATTGATATTTACGTAATTATATTTTTATGGTAATAATGTTATATGTGCAGAGAGATATATATATATATATACATCTTAATCCTGTGTAAAAACATGTATATGTAAATTTATGTATGTCTGCATATGTATACCAGTATGTGTACACGTATGTATATGTCTATGCCTATATTATGCATGTGTGTGTGTATGAATGCCTGTCAGTGTATAGGTATGTATATCTTGTTATATATTTATATATATAGATGTGTTTTATATATACATATAGTTTTGCTTATGTTTTATATATACATATAGTTTTGCTTATGTTTTATATATACATATAGTTTTGCTTATGTTTTATATAGATAAGCCTACCGTTATTCATATAAATAAACTATATTGAAAGTCAAAACAAGAATTTATCGATCACCAGAAATTTGGCAGGTATCTAATGAGGTTTGATCTCCGTCCAGTAAACACCTGATAACTGCCCAGGTAGCTGGTATGGGAGTGTCATTGTTCTATAAGCCTCTATATGTATGTTCGTACTTTTAATTTCCCTATAAAATATAAAGACACCTCTCTCAATAAATCAGTCTTCTGAAGAAGTATCACAAAACTAGTCAGGACTTAATCTTATATTTCGTATTTTCATTTTCCCTGTGGTTCTTCTGCATCTGTGCATCATGTTTTACTGTGATTTTTACACACACACACACACACATACATATATATATATATATATATATATATATATATATATATATATATATATATATATATATATATATATATATATATAGCATTTTATATATATATATATATATATATATATATATATATATATATATATATATATATATATATATATATATATATATATATATATCATCTCATACACCTATTGACGCAAAGGGCCTCAGTTAGATTGCGCCAGTTGTCTCTATCTTGAGCTTCCAATGCAATAATTCTCCATTCATCATCTACTTCGCTCTTCATAGTCCTCAGCCATGTAGGCCTGGGTATTCCAACTCTTCCAGTGCCTTTTGGAACCCAGCTGTACGTTTTGTGAACTAATATCTCTTGGGGTGTTCGAAGAGCATGCACAAACCATCTCCATCTACCACTCGTCATGATCTCATCCCCATATTGCACTCCAGTAATCTCTCTTATAGTTTAATTTTTGATCCTCTCCTGCCATTTAACTCCCAATATCCTTTTGAGAGTATTGTTTTCAAATCTACTAAGTCTATTGGAGATTGTTTCATTGTCATACCATGGCTCATGTCCATAAAGTAATACCGATCTCGCTAAAGTGATATATAATCTGATTTTTATATGTAATTTCTGTCGATTTGATTTCCAAATTTTACTTAACCTACCCATTATCTGATTTGCTTATTTAATCTTTACTAAACTCTAATTGTAAAGACCCTCTATTGTATATCATAGTTCCTAAATACTTGAATGATTTTACCTCATTACTCCTTTCTCCTTCCAATGTTCTTTCATGTTCTATTGCATACTCCATTCTTATCTCTTTCTTTCTTTTATCTATTTCAGCCTAACCTCGTGTGATATTTCATGCATTCTGGTAAGCAAGTATTGCAAATCCTGTGGTGTTCTGCTACCAAGGGCAGCTTCATCAGCATACTCTAGGTCTGTTAAATTCCTATCACCAATCAAGTCCAATCCTTCTCCACCAACTCCAACTGTTCTACTCATTACTAAATCCATGAGGAGGATAAACAACATCGTTGAAAACACATTCACTTGGAGTACTCCACTGTTCACTGGAAATTAATTTGATAAGTCTTCATTAACATTAACTTTGCACTTGCTCTGCTCATGAACAGACTGAATCGAATGTACATATTTAAGAGGAATTCCATAATAACACATGACTCTCCACAAGACTGGTAGGTGCACACTATCAAAGGCTTTTTCCTACCTTACAAAGTCCATCAAATGTAGATTCCTCTATTCAACGCATAGCTGTATATGTCTAAAAATTTGGTCAGTGCAATATCTACCTTTTCTAAATCCTGCTTGTTCATCTCTCAGCTTTTCATCACTCTTTCTTTCAAGTCTCTTTAGAATAAGCATACTGTATATTTTCATTGCAACTAGCGTTAGCGTGATGCCTCTGTAAATATTGCAATCAGTCAGGTCTCCTTTTATTGCCATTTTCACCAACACTCCTAACTCCCATTCATCAGGTTTTGCCTCTTCATGCCACATTCCGCAAAATAATCTTGTAAGTAATCGAGGAGTCACTTCATTTTCGGCTAGTACCACCTCTGCAGTTATTCCATCATAACCAAAGTCTTTCCATCTCTTTAGCGCTTTGAGGATAGCTTCGACTTCAAACACAATGAATTCATTCATGGGCACATCAAAGTCTTCATTAGTTTCAGGTATATCAATCAAATTATTCCCTTTATATCTCCTATTCATGACCTCACAATCGTGTTCCACCAACCGTTGTATTTCTTCATCTTCTGTTTGTTTAATAGATCCATCTCTCTTTTTGTTGGGTATATCATTCTTCTCCTTTGCCCAGATAGATATTCCATTAATAATTATATGAACAATTCTTAATCCAGAGCTACTTCCAGATTACATAGCTTTGTCAGCCTGATCTGCTTTACTGTCTAAAAATTTTGACCTCACTCTTAACACTGGAATACCTTGTAACTTTCATTACTTCCTCGAAAACCTTCAACAATCAATTTCTGTCTGTCTCTTTTTTATAGTACCCCAAGTATCATTAGATATCCATGGTTCTCTCCTTGTAGCCGTGCATCTCAAGACTTCACTACCATCTGACTGATATATGTACCTAATATCACACCAATCGTCATTAATCGTCTGCTCTTCGTCGCTTAGACTCTATAACTGCAAATGGATTCCTACATTCAATTGCTAGTGCCTCTCTATGCTCTTCATATATATATATATATATATATATATATATATATATATATATATATATATATATATATCTATATATAGATATAAATATATATATATATATATATATATATATATATAT
>NC_090759.1:1324179-1354179 GCF_036898095.1 Palaemon carinicauda
TTGTTGAAATTTTTCGAGGAAGTAATGAAAATTACAAGGTAGAGCATGCTAAGTATGCCAATATTGACAGCGAGTTCAAAAGAAAACCCAGGAATGACTAGAGAACAGATTTTGAGCGAAGTGAAAAAATCTATTTTTGGGTGAAAGAGCCATGTCGTCCTGATGGAAGTTCCTTCATAAGTAGCTTCCTAGGTTATATGTGACTACAGTGATATATCCCAGAGAATTTACCGAAGATTATCCAGAATTCTACCTCCTGGAGCGAGTATCCCTTAGAAATTCACAAAGGGAGGTATCTTGACACATCTCATAGCTATTTACACCCCAAATAGCGATTTTCACTTTGAGAGGGAAAAGTGGCAAGAAAATAGGAGAGTCGTTAAAAAGGTAAACACTCGATTCTCCTAATGTACTGTAATAGTTCGCCCAATCGTCACCGCGAGGCGCCACCTAAGCCATTCTTTGTAGCTTCGTAGGTGTTGCAGATACAGTACCAAAGGGAGGGATTCATATCCTTTTACTTCGCTCAAAATCCGTTTTTTGGGCTTAGGCCATGTCGTGCTGATGGAATTTTACCAGAGCATTAATGTATCTGTGGATTTATAATAGTGCCGTTATCTCGAATTAACTATTTCCTATCTGGTCATCAAGACCAAAGACACTTGATGTTACCGTAATACATCAATCAACTGAGCATACCAAATGCCAGCTCTTTCTGCCCCCTATAGAGAAAAGTCTATATAGACTCTAGGAAAAAACCCGAAAATTTTGAGTTCAAAGAACGATTAGCAAGCAGAAGTATATTGTGTCCTTATATACGTAAAGCATAGTTTGTACTAATAGGCAATGAATAGAATACTGTGCCTCCCAGGTCCGGATCTAGACAGATAGGTTTATGTTCACGTAGGGATCATAAAACAGTAAAATAGACATGGTACAACCAAACTTACCTGTTTGCAAAAGAGAAGACATTAGTCTTACAAAGTCCTAAGAGGATCAAAGATGCTCTGATATACATGATCTATAAAATCTTGAGGCGAAAGAGACGCAAAGATTCCTTCTAATGTTTATTTACAAGAAACACAGAAATCATGATTGGAATTAATATATTTATGCTGAACATATTGCATAAAAAAGCATAACAGTAATAACAAAATAAATAAGTTTCATCTGAAAGAGAAACGAAAGCCACTCAAAGAAATAAAGTATTTCACTGCATAATGTTATTACCAGGAACTCTAGCATATAAAATGCTGGCACTTGTGTCAAATTATTATGTTTGAGGTCACCTAGTTAGATAAAACAGTTCATAGTGTCTCTAACAACACAATACTTATCATGATATAACTAAGTCTATCATGTACATCCTTCACTAAAAGTCCCTATTCGTGCACTGGCCTTCGCAGTAATCAAGCAGCAGGTTTTATTACACTCCCTGCAGCTACCACATGAAACTTGATTTCCTGTAATTGCTTCACATAGTGCTTAAAGAATACCCTGGAAGACTTCCATCCAGTATAGGCACGCAGGCTTTCAAACGACATAGTCTGAAAGAAGTTTAGAGACGAGGCAACTTTTCTCGGATCGTGACCTGCGGGTGTACTGTCAGGATCCGCTCTGCGAATAAAGTAGGTGATTTCCGCCCTTATCTGTTTCAAGGATAACGTCGAACCAGAAGTCTCTCACCTGAAAAGCTGACCTCCCTTAAAGTCTGAAGTTCTACGAAGATAGACCTTTAGGCATTCCACTGGGCAGAGGGATGCTTCTTCCTTCAGAGGGCAGATTCTCCAGGGACCCCATCTCTTAGTGGGCAGCTCGTTCTTGGCGAGAAACGACGGATCCGGAAAGAGATTTAAATCTCCGTTCGTTGTAAACTGAATGTGGCCATCATCCCTTGAGAGGGCCACTATTTCACTAACTCTGGCTCCAGAGGCTAGTGCAAAAAGAAATATCACCTTCTGAGTCAAGTCTTTCAGCGATCAATCTTCATTGTTCAAAGTTGAAGCCAGATGAAGAACCTTATCCAAAGACCATGAAATGGGCTTTGGAGGAGCTGCAGGTCGAAGTTTGGCGCAGGCTTTAGGAATCTTGTTGAAGATTTCATTGGAAAAGTCCACCTGGAAGGCGTAAAGAATCGGCCAAGCCAATGCAGATTTACAAGTAGTAATTGTATTAGCTGCTTATCCTTGTCCGTGAAGAAGGATGAAGAAGGACTAACAGAAGTCCGTAGAAATCTCTTGCGGTTTCCTCGCCATAACAAAGGCTACCCATTTCTTCCAGGAACACTCGTATTGTCTTCTTGTAGACTTTGACTTATATTCTTCTAAGAAGTTAATACTGTCTGCAGAAATTCCGAACCTTTTCTTAACCGCTAGGGTGAGGAAATCATGAGATGAAGGTTCTGGGTTTTCTCTGATGAAGCGTAGATAGTCGATTTCTGCACTTGCTTCGTTAGAACTGGTTCCGGCAACGGGATCAGCTTCAGGCGTAGTTCTGTTATCAGAGGGAACCAGACACTGCCTGGCCACTTGTGGGCCACTATCGCTGCCCTCCCCCTAAAGGATCTCAATTTGTCGAGGGCTTTCAACAACAGGTTGGTTGGTGGGAGCAGGTAAATCCTGGACCATCAGTTCCAATCCACGGACATCGCGTCCGTTGCTTCCGCTAGAGGATCCTCGTACGGGGCAACATACCGGGATAGTTTCTTGTTGTCGCTCATTGCGAAGAGATCTACTTGCAGTCCTGGGACTTTGTTCAATATGAAGGAGAATGATCCTGCGTCTAGGGACCATTCGGACTCTATCGGATTGATCCTGGATAGAGCATCCGCTGTCACATTGCGGAATCCTTGGAGGTGGACTGCTGTCAAGTGCCACTTCATCCTCTTGGATAGATGAAAGATGGCCAACATCACTTGATTTAATTGAGGCGATCTTGAGCCCTGTCGATTTATGCATCTCATTATCACTTCGCTGTCTAAAACCAGGCGGATGTTGATTGAGCAGCAAAGTCTCAGTTTCTTCAGAGATAGAAAAACTGCCATGGCTTCCAGGAAGTTTATGTGGAAGGACTTGAAGAGTGGAGAGCAGGTTCCCTGCACCTTTCGACGATGAGTGTGACCTCTCCAACCTTCCTTCGGGGCATCCGTGTGAACGGTGACTGCTGGTGGAGGTGGTTGCAAGGGTACCTTTCTTCTTAGGTTCTTTGCTTCCGACCATGGCTTGAGAATGGATCACAGACGATTTGGGAATGGTCTTCGTAGATCTCTTTGATCGTTGTAAGCGTATTTTCTCCAGACTCCTGATGCATCTTTTAACTGCACTCTCAAAAGTGGGACCCACTTTTGAGAGGCAAATGGAAGAGACCCCAACACTCTCTCCTGTTGTCTTCTTGATATTCTTCGAGATTGAAAAAGACTTTTGACAGACCTTGCTATCTCCTTCCTCCTTGCTGTGGGCAAAGAGAGGCAATGTGAACTCCCAGCCACTGGAACTTTTGAGCAGGAGAAAGCCGAGACTTTTTCAGGTTGATCTTGAACCCTAGGTTTTCTAGGAATTGAATCACTTTTCTGGAGGCTTGCATGCATTCTTCTTTGGATGCTGCCCACACTAGCCAATCGTCCAGGTAGGCCATCACCTGAACACCCATGAGGCGTAGTTGTCGAATGACTGCGTTCACAAGCTTTGTGAATATTCTTGGAGCAATGTTCAGACCGAAGGGCACGGCTCTGAAAACGCATTTTCTTTTCTGGAGCTTGAACCCTAGGTAGGGGGAAACCTGAGGGTTGATTGGCACATGCCAGTAAGCAGCCGTCATGTCTATGGAGACTGTGTATGCCCGTTTGGGCAGAAGGGTCCTTATATGCTGAAGCGTCAGCATTCTGAACTTGTAGTTCACAATGAACTTGTTGAGTGGTGATAAGTCCAGAATGACTCTGAGCTTTTCCGAATCCTTCTTCGGAACACAGAATAGCCTTCCTTGGAATTTGATGGACTTTGCTTTCCTTATGACTCTCTTGTCTAATAGTTCTTGAACATATTCTTCCAGAACAGGGGTTGATGGTTGGAAGAATTGAGGAAAGCTTGGTGGGGGTGAGTTCCAACCAGTCCTTTCTTGATCAGGCTGTGGGCCCAAGGATCGAAGGTCCACCGATCCTGAAAATGGAGAAGTCTCCCTCCTACCGGCAGCATCTCACTTAGAGTGCTGACTGGAGGATTTACCTCCTTGGCCACGACCACCTCTGTTGCCCCTGCCTCTGAAGGGGCGCCCTGAGAAACCCTGAAAGGAACCTCGAGACTTTGGCTTAAAAGTAGTAGCCTGCCTTTCGTAAACTGGGGTGAACACTGGCGACTGAGAAGCCAGAGTTTGGGGCACCAGTTGAAAGATGGTGGTGGGTTGTGCAACCATCTGGGGCACCGTAGTCATGGGAAGCTGTTGCCGCTTTGGTCGAGAGGGCAAGCAAGGTCATTTAGACTTGTTCTTTGGCTGGGGACCCTCGTCAGCTGAAGATTTCCGTTTTGAAGACAAGCCCCATTTGGAAAGGAGATTTCTATTCTCCGAGGCGGCTTTGTCTACAGCCTCCTTGACCACTTCACTTGGGAAGAGGTCTTTTCCCCAGATGTTAGAAGCTATCAGCTTCCTAGGTTCGGGTTTAATGGAATCGGAAACAAACACAAACTCCCTACAGGCCCCTCTAGCCTTGATGAAGTTGTACAGGTCCTTCGTTACCGTAGCCAAGTGAGCCTTGGCGAAAGACCATGTACATATCCGGGGTCTCAGGAATACTAGCCATCGTCTCTAGCCCTGTTTGAAGAGACATGGAAGCAGCCAGGCGTTCCTTAGTCTCGTGTTCTCTCTTTAAGAGAAAATCAGTCAGCTTTGGGAGGTCTTCGTTGAACTGACGTCCAGCGATATCGGCCTCCAGCTTCCCAACTGTGAAGGTGACCTGAACATCCTTCTAGTCCTTGTTGTCTGATGGGAAAGCAAGGGAGAAAGGCTTGCTTTCTTCTAATGTGGGGCAAGGTTTTCCTGCCCCCACGGCCTTCAGAGCTGCTTTAAACCCTTTGTCCATAAAGGGAAAAGCGCGTTGGGGGTCAGCAACAAACGATGGGTGTTTTTTGCTAAGAGCCGGCACCTTCGAACTAGTGAAAGCCCTCTCTTTCAAAATTTTGGAAAATAAGGCTTGTGCCTTAGCAAGCTCAAGGACAATTGTCTCTTCTTTAGACGCCGGTTCATTTCTAAGGCGGACGTAACAGTCCGGATAGGTCCCTCTGCTGGGCCAGAACTCGATTTCCTCCACTGGTACCGTGCCCAGTTTCTCCGAGAGGAAAATTTTGCCTGCTGACATAGGCATATGCTCTGCGTACCTCCAAGGGTTAACGTCAAAGAAAACGGGAAGGTCCTTCACTTTCAGCTTCTTCGAGGTCAAACATGAAGACACCAACTGCTCAATCTCCGTCCGAAAAGTGGCTTCCTTCTCGGACGACCTCTTCTGTAGGTCCTGCACCATGGAGATCAAGGAATGAAGAGTGCTCGTCATGGAATCGAGCTGAGGGGGTTGAGATGAAGTTGATGGTGCTGGATCGCCCGCTACAGCTGAAGAAACCAAGCTACTTCGGCATTCTCAACATTCTCTTCGGGGGGGGGGGGGGCGGCTACTGCCTCCTGATCCAACTCTTCCATGAGGAAATTCTTCTCCATCTCCTCGGAGACGACAGACATGTTGTCGTCCAAATGAATACCCTCCAATGTATCCGCAACGTCAGGTTCCTGGGTCTGCTGGAACTGAAGTTGAACCAAGGGGATCTCAGGTTTTGTCTGGGGAATGATTGCATCATCATGAGCTCTGGGGAAGAGACAGTCCCTCATCCTAGCATTAGGAAGGTATGGGCCCGAAGCATTCTTTTGAAAGCCCCTGACCCATTTACGCAGCGTGTCCCTAGCTGCATCCCTAGACTCTAGAGTCTTTTGATCATCAAAAGCCTTCTTTACCAAATTTTCACAAATGGCACATACCTGCGGGTCCCAATACTTGAGAACCCCTTTGGTGATAGAGCAGTGAGCGTGAGCCCTGCACACTCCATGTCCGTAGAAGCTCTTGCTATGGACTCTACAAAAATTCTTCCCGCACTCGGGATGCTCCTCCTGTAAAGAAAGAAAAACAAATGAGTTTTCTGTGAAATCTTCAAATTTCGACTTAAATTAATCATTATATATAGCTTGGATAGGGTAAGCTATAGGTAGGAAAGACACCTACATGTGCCTCCTGTCCAGCCATTTGCTATGACCTCCTCCCATATTGAACTAGGAAATTCCTAGGAATTACTTACTGGAAGAAATTATCCAAGATATATTAAGTGTCCTCATGACACGTCTTCCATTATGCACATTATGGTGGATAAATCTAATGGAATTTAACCATTAATAAAAGAGAGAATCATTTCTCCTAAATGACACTGCCGGCCCCGCCGGACCCGCCGACACTGCCGGCCCGGTCGGTACTCGCCAGGCTAGCTGGCACCTGCCGGGCAGGTCGGCACCAGCCGGGCCTGCCGGCACATGCCGGCCTGACTGGGCTCAATCACTATCTTATAATATAGTGGATGTAAGGCACAGGCCGGCTGCCAGGAAGTCATTTCCCAGAAACTAGATGCCTAACACAAACTTACTCTGATGTCCCGTCATCCACTCCAAACCCGAGGATTGGCAAAGAATCAGCTATGCCAGTTCGAGGAAAGGAGAGAGAAACGAAACGCCCCAGTAAATTTTGCCCGAACATAGGTCAAAGCAAAATTAACTAAGGATAGCCTAGGCTAATCAGAGGGAAAGGGAATTACTCTTAAATCTCGTAGAGATAGTATTGACTTAAAAGGTATAGGAGATATCAATCTCCCCTTAAAAGACAATACAAGAGCAATAAGGGACATATATCAAGTATAATAAAGCCCTTAGGCTATTAAGCCAAAGAGCATAGAGAAACGTTCATCGAAACTCTAGTATACTAATATGGAAGAGGAAAATTACCCAGTAATATCTCAATTGTATAAAATATTGCCTGAGCTTCAATAAAACTTTACCAGGAAGGTTATATCATGCATGAAGTGTGTAGGTGCCTAGGCTAGGAAACCTGGCACTCATGAAGCTCGATCATAATAGCCAAATCCCCGACAACAATGACAATATAGAAATCCCTAGCTAAGAAAACTAAATAGCTAAAGTTATCAAAGGGATTAATGCCGGGAATATCGTTCTTGCTAAGTAAATGAACAAAAGAACGATTGCGTCCATGACGCCATCCGGCTGGCAACAGCTCTTGTTACGTTAATCACGATCTCAATCGACAAGCAAAACTGGCAAGAGCTTACATTTACACAATTCAAAGATATTACTTAACTTTCCAGATGCTGATAAAGCGGGGGAATCCATCATAACGATGAAAAAGCTTTCAAAATAGCGAGATAACTCGGGAAAAATACCGGTCACCCAAGCTACAAACGAAAGAATGGCTTAGGTGGCGCCTCGCTGTGGCGATTGTGCGAACTATTACAGTACATTAGGAGAATCGAGTGTTTACCTTTTTAACGACTCTCCTATTTTCTTGCCACTTTTCCCTCTCAAAGTGAAAATCGCTATTTGGGGTGTAAATAGCTGTGAGATGTGTAAAGATACGTCCTTACGCGATATCCCTTTGTGAATTTTTAACGAATACTCGCTCCAGGAGGTAGAATTCTGGATACCTTCAGTAAATTCTCTGGGATATATCACTGTAGTCACATATAACCTAGGAAGCTACTTATGAAGGAACTTTCATCAGCATGACATGGCCTAAGCCTAAACAGAGTATTTAGTCAGTGAAGCAGATGAGGCCGACAAAACTATGAATTCAGGAAGTGGCTATGGTGTAGTAATTACTCATAGAATTATTTATGAAATCTTGACTGGGACAAAGAAGAAGAAGCATATACCATCAAAAAGAGCGATGGATCTATTTAAACAATAGAAGATTAAGACAGACAACATTGAATGGCACACTTTAGTGAGGAAATATGCAGGGCCCTCACATACCTAACTGCCGCCCCAGGGAAAAGTTCCTAGTGACGTGCCCACCCCCACCCCCCCACCCCCCCCGTTCCCACCCCTACATTCACCCCCAACCCCCCAGTTACAATTCCACCCCCATTTTAAATCACTTTGCTGCCCATGGCCCTGTATATAGATACCTAACTATACAGTAAGGCCTAGTTACAGGACATCGAAAAATATAATAACAGATTTATTACACTGGTGAAAAAAAGTATTTTATATTAAGTAACTTAAAAAATAACAAAGTAAACAGCGCTTAATTTTTGCTTCATAAACACATATTAACAGCAATGAAGACTTTGAAGTAAAAGAAAATAAATAGATTTCCAAACAAGATTCCATCAGCGGTGCAGAATCATTCAACCATAACATAATAAATTTCATTATAAAAAATTCACAAGATTTATTTACATATCAGAATTAGGAAGAAAATAAATACATATATACTTTTCATTATTTGGTACAAAATGGAATATACAGTACTACATATCTATCGCGAAAAATCTATTTTTGGGTGAGATAGCCATGTCGTCCTGATGGAAGTTCCTATTAGGTACCTTCCTTGGGTATATTTGACTACGGTGATATTCCCAGAGAATTTTACCTTAAGGTATCTAGAATTCTAACTCCTGGAACGAATATCCCTAATTAATTCTTATAGGGATATCGCGTAATATCAGAGGACGTATTCTTGACACGCCACATAGCTATCTTCACCCCGAATAGCGTTACTGCTTCGAGAGGGAACGTGGCAAGAAAACGAAAACAAAAGGAGAGCCGTTATTAAGGTACCTCTCCTTCCCATTTCGAGTCAGTATCTGATGTCATCAACGGCACCATCTTATTCCTTGTAGCGATATACGAATTGCTACAGATACTGTACTATTAGGAGGGGTTCTTAGCCCTTTTAACAAAAAGGACGGGGGGGGGGGGGTCCATCAGGACGACATGGCTATCTATCCCAAAAATAGACTTTTCGCTTCGCTCAAAACCCGTTTTTTGGGCTCAGGACATGTCGTCATGATGGAAGTTTACCAGAGCATTACTGTATCTGTGGATTCTCATTTCGTGCCTCAACCTCGAGATAACCTTTTCCTTGGTCTATCTAGACCTAGAGACCTATGATGTTACCGTCATACATCACTACTTCAAAACATCAACCATGTTAGTACTTCCCCCTACAGGGAAGAGTCATACTAGATTCTGGAAAAGTCTCGAGGAATACATATTACCTACGGATGCCCAGCAGACAAACCGGTATAATGGTCTCGACCTATACCTTCTAAAGCAAAGTTTGCATTGGAACTTACCAGTGTCTGTATGAAATACTGACACCTCCCCCGGTATACCTATTTGATTTGTGCACTGATCAAAGGTTTGTATCCATTTAGTAACAGATATTATATATCAATTATCATTCCATCCAGAAGGTGATGGTGTGGAGGATTAATTTTTGTTTTATTTTTATTTATTTTTTGTTTGCCAAATCCTGAGAGAGAGAGAGAGAGAGAGAGAGAGAGAGAGAGAGAGAGAGAGAGAGAGAGAGAGAGAGAGAGAGAGTTAGTGTATTGATTGTTTGTTGTGAGAAAGACTGTTGGTTTGAATTAGATTGTTTGTTCACGTTTTAGTTAGGTTACGACAGTGGTGAATGTCTTGGGTGAATGCTTATTTTGATTTGACTGCAGTAAGCGTCAGTTCTTGTGATTTGAATGCTGGATTATTATATATTTTTACCAGTGTGGAAGTGATTATATATTTCAACAGTAAGTACAAATTTTGTTTATATTTGCTTGTCGGGATTGTGAATGATACGAACAATTTATTATTTATCTTTGATTATAGTGCGATAGTTTAGTTAGTTAGGAGTGTTCATAAGTGTTTTTTTTTTTTTTTTTTTTTTTTGGCATGCCATGATTCCTCCTTAGAGTACTTATTCCTTTGGAGAGATTTTGTTTACCTGAATTAATTGTTGACGACCTGGCTAATAATAAGAAAGTTGATACGGCTACTCTGATTAAGATTATTGTTGATGACCTAGACCGAATGAATTTCCGATTGATGATGATGATGATGATAATAATATCCGGGACCCCAATCAGGGAGACAGCTGTGGGAAATTTTCACACAGTTTAGTTGACCACGAAGCTGTGATAGTGGTAGTTAGCCATAAAAGGCAGTTTGGCTTTGTGTTGAGGACAGTGTTGATGTCCCATAAAATATAATATACATTTTGGTTGTGGTTGATTTTAGTTTTAAGTTTGTTAGGGTTATTTTGGTTTATTTGAATGGTGTTACAGTTATTTGAATGTTTTTTAGTATTAAGTGATTGTTTTTAGTTTGTAAGTAATATAGTATTAAGGTTATTTTTTGTTTTTTTGCCCTTTTGTCTAAGAGTCCAGTTTATGATAACGTAAGGAGAAAGTATGTGTTAAGGAGACAATTGTCAGTAAGTAAGATTCAAGGGGGGGGGGGGTTGTTATTGCAACATCCCGCCACATTATTTTGGCGCCCGAACAGGGACTGCTGAGGTGGGATAGGAAGCTGGACTCTTAAACGAAGGACTGATAGGATTAGGAATTAGATTTAAGGCTGAAGAACAAGTTGATGGCAATGGAATGCAAATTGAAGGCTTTGGAGGAGGAATTGCAGCATTATAAAGAACGGGAACAGAAGTTGATAGTTGAGAAAGAGAGGTTGCTAGTAGAGAATGAGAGGTTGAACTGTGAGAATGAGGGGATGCAAAGGAAACTGAGGGAAATTCAGGGAACTGTAGAGAGAGTGGAAGAGGGTGTTGAGATGAGGATGCGAGAGAATGAAGAACAAATGGAGAAACGATCGGAAGCTATGATGGGGCAAGTAATGGGAATGGTGAAACCTTTCATGGGTGAAGGAGCAGTCGGGGGAGTGGCCTCTGCTACGGGTAAAGGGTTGCTGGTGGAAGAGAAGGTTAAGGTAGGTGATAATGCGAAAGGAAGTGATAGAGATAGTAATAGTAGTAGTGATAGTGATAGTGAGATTGAAGATAAGGGAATTAGGCATAGTAAGGATGAACAGAAAGGTGAGAGGAAAGATGAAAGGAAAGGTAAAAGTGATGTGAAGAAAGAGAAGAAAAAGTGTCAGGATGATAGCAAGGACGATCGTGAATGGGTGAAAGTGGTGAGTAAGAAAAGGGCTAGGAAGAGTATGATCAAGGATAGGAGTATGACTGTGGAATTAGATTCCTTATATTCTAGCGAGGAAGTAGGAAACAAGAAGTTAGGTAGCAGTGATGATAGCAGTGAGAATGAACTTGATGTGTGTAAGACTGTGTTTATGAGAGAGGTACCTCGATGTGAAAGGTTCAATGAGCATAGTAGTAGGGATGTATATGAATTTTTCAAGGTGTATGAGAGGTATTGTCAGGATAAGTATGGTGATAGTAAGAGAGTTTGGGCTAGGGAGTTAGTAGAATATTTGACTGGGTATTTGTTGACGATGTATGGTGTGATAATGAGTGTAGGTGACGTTGATTATGAAAGTGTGAAAAAGAGAATAATTGAGCAGGTAAAACATATGAAGGGGAGTGTTAGGTATAAGCGTAAGAATGATTTTGATTAGGCACGGATGAATGTAGAAGCGATATCGATGTATGTATGTAGGTTAGAAACGTTAGCAAGGAAGAAGTATGGAGATGAAGGTATAAATGAGAATAAGGAGTTAATGAGGAAGTTTTTGGCGACAGTACCTGAGAATGTGTGTGAATTTATTAATTTGAAACGGAAGGAAAAAATGAGGTGGACGCAAGAGAGATTGACATGGAATGATATTTTAGATATAGTTCAGGATTACGAGTTAGATAGATGTATGAAAGAAAGTAATTCTGTGAGTATAAGAACTGCAATGGGGGAAAGTGTGTCAGAATTCGGTAGTTTTAAAGATGCTATTTTGAGAGGGCAGATGAGGATAGCTGACAGTGTAATAGATAGAAGTGTTAGGGTGAGTAATATGGGAATCCCTGCAAGGACAAATGAAGGGTTTAGGCAAGGGAATCAGGTTTGGAGGGATAGGAGTGCTAGTGCGCAGCGAGGAAGGCCAGGTAGTTGTATCGGTGAAGAGAAGTGTTATAGATGCGGGAAAGTGGGACATAAGAAGAATGAATGTAGATGGGCTCTAGGTGCTTGTTTTGGATGTGGTGAGGTAGGGCATAGAATTAACGAGTGCAAGAAAGAGAAAGGGGTAAAATGTTATCGGTGTGGTATGACTGGGCACATAGCGAGTGCATGTCGTAGTAATCGTATGAATGTGATTTGTGGTAATTGTGTTAAGGATGGTCATTATACTAGAATGCGCAAGGAGCCACGGGGTAAGTGTACTGAATGTGGTGCAGATGGGCATGTAGCTAGAGTATGTAGGAAGAAGGGATTAAGTCAGCCAGGATGTTCGGGAAACTAGAGTGTAAGAGGGTTCAGCTGGGTGAGTCCCCCTGTGTGTGTGGAAGGAATAGGATGGGATGGGATGAATAATTGTTTGGAAATGAACAAGTATGAATCTAGTATGCATGAGAAGTTAGGGCTGGAAAATAAACAATTAGTGTTAGTTGAATATAGGAAAAAGAGGCGTTTGAAAGTTTTAAGTGAGGAGAAAGTGAAATGGAAATTTATAGGTATAGGTAAGAATACGAATAAGTATGACAAGGGTGTAAATGTGCAAGTGAGTGTGGAAGATAAATGTATTAATACAGATGAAACGTGGCTGAGTATGAATGATACTTATAGTGTGTGTGTGGCTTTTCGTTAGATGATGTAAAAGAAAGAATGAATAATGCAAGAGTGAGGGATAGGAGAATGATAAGTAGCATGAATGAATCTTTTGCTAAAGTTGAGAATATTTTTGATGAAATGGATGAACTGTTTACAGAAATGAGTGTAATTTTAGGGCTAGATGAGAACGAGGTAGATATGATTGTACATGATTTATTAGATGATAGGGATTTAGATAGGAATAGTGTTAATGTAGCGAATGATTGTGATAAGGAAGAAGTGAATGAGAGAGTATATGGAGGCCCACTTACTCGGAGCAGAGGTCCCGTTCCCGACTGCGACTGGGTAATGACAAAAATAATGTAAGTGTTGTGTGAGAAGGATTTGGCAAAGTAAGGAGAGGGAATGTGGAGTATTAATTTTTGTTTTATTTTTATCAACTTTTTGTTTGCCAAATCCTGAGAAAGAGAGAGAGAGAGAGAGAGAGAGAGAGAGAGAGAGAGAGAGAGAGAGAGAGAGAGAGAGAGAGAGAGTAGTTAGTGTATTGATTGTTTGTTGTGAGAAAGACTGTTGGTATAAAAGAGATTGTTTGTTTACGTTTTAGTTAGGTTACGACAGTGGTGAATGTCTTGGGTGAATGCTTATTTTGATTTGACTGCAGTAAGCGTCAGTTCTTGTGATTAGAATGCTGGATTATTATATATTTTTACCAGTGTGGAAGTGGTTATATATTTCAACAGTAAGTACAGTTTTGTTTATATTTGCTTGTCGTGATTGTGAATGACAGGAACAATTTATTATTTATCTTTGATTATAGTGCGATAGTTTAGTTAGTTAGGAGTATTCATAAGTGTTTTTCTTTTTTATTTTGGCAGGCCGTGATTCCTCCTTAGAGTACCTATTCCTTTGGAGAGATTTTGTTTACCTGGATTAATTGTTGACGACCTGGCTAATAATAAGAAAGTTGATACGGCTACTCTGATTAAGATTATTGTTGATGACCTAGACCGAATGAATTTCCGATTGATGATGATGATGATGATGATAATATCCGGTACCCCAATCAGGGAGACAGCTGTGGGAAATTTTCACACAGTGTAGTTGACCACGAAGCTGTGATAGTGGTAGTTTGCCATAAAAGACAGTTTGGCTTTGTTTTGAGGACAGTGATGATGTCCCATAAAATATAATATACATTTTGGTTGTGGTCGATTTTAGTTTTAAGTTTGTTAGGGTTATTTTGGTTTATTTGAATGGTGTTACAGTTATCTGAATGTTTTTTAGTATTAAGTGATTGTTTTTAGTTTGTAAGTAATATAGTATTAAGGTTATGTTTTGTTTTTTTGCCCTTTTGTCTAAGAGTCCAGTTTATGATAACGTAAGGGGAAAGTATGTGTTGAGGAGACAATTGTCAGTAAGAAAGATTCAAGGGTATGGGGGTTGTTATTGCAACATCCCGCCACAATGGTCTATCCTAACTACGGATTGACTAAATCGATGAGTGTTTGTCTACACATAGGAACAATCTTTTAAGATTTTCTATATTATCAAATAATATCCATAGCAATAGTTGCAATGCTCAATATATTTTTCATAAAAATGAACATGGGCGAATAAGACGCGAAGTTCATTTTAGAACTAGTTTATTGACAAACAAGAGATAAATAGATCAATCAACATTTATAGAAATATATAAAATGTGGATGAAATAAATTATAGTATACAGAAAAACAGTAATACAAGAAAAAACTTGTTTCATCTGAAAAGGAAACATAAAATTGCCACTGAAAAACGAAAATATTAATAAATTTTCATTATTATCTGCGTAGGGCACATGTGTCACTCATTATGCATGTTTCACCTTTGTCTATGGAACAGACAAAAACGAAAATATTAATAAATTTTCATTAGTATCGGTCATTACTGTCTATTCACACTTGCGTAAAGCGCAGGGCACATATGTCACTCATTATGCATGTTTCACCTTTGTCTATGGAACAGTTCATAAAGACACCTTAGTGGCTTTTCACTTAGTATGTAGTACCGACCAGGGAATACACACCCACCCTCAAAATAATCATCCCAATCAATTTCACTCTTCCTCGCAGAATCAAGCAACAGGTTTAAGAACACTACCTGCTGCTACCACAGACATCTTTAACTCCTCCACCTGCTTCGCGTAATACTTAAAAAATACCCTGGATGACTTCCAGCCTGTGTGTGAGCGAAGGTGTTCAATATTCACATTATTGAAGAAATTCAGGGATGAGGCAATTTTTCTCGGATCATGACCTATGGGTGTACTGTCCGGATCCGCTCTGCGAATAAAGTAGGTGATCTTCGCCCTTAGTTGTTTCAGAGACAAGTTTGAACCTGAAGTTTCTCCTCTAAAAAGCTGTCCTCCCTTAAAGTCTGAAGTTCTACGAAGATAGACCTTTAAGCTCTCTACTGAACATAGAGAGACATCTTCCTTCAGAGGGCAGATTCTCCAGGGACCCCACCTGTTGGTAGGTAGCTCATTTTTGGCAAGAAGAGTTGGGTCCGGAAAAAGATTCAGTTCTCCCCCTTCCAAGTACTGAATGTGGCCTTCATCTCTCGAAAAGGCCACTATTTCACTAACTCCTGACCCCGAGGCTAGTGCAAATAGAAATATGACTTTTTGGGTCAAATCCTTCAAAGCGCACACGTCGTTGTTCATCATAGAAGCGAAGTGAATAACCTTATCCAGAGACCATGAAATACGTTTCGGAGGCGCTGCCGTCTTGTTAAAGATTTCGTTGGAGAAGTCGACCTGAAAGGCATACAGTAAAGGTCTTGTCAAGGCAGATTTACACGTTGTTATTGTGTTGGCTGCTAAACCTTGTCCATGAAGGTTAATAAAGAAAGATAAACAGAAGTCCATCGAGATTTCTTTTGGCTTCGTTGCCTTGACAAAAGACACCCACTTCTTCCAGGACGACTCATATTGTCTTCTGGTAGATTTGGATTTATATTCTTCCAAAAAATCTATACTGTCCTTTGAGATTCCGAATCTTTTCTTTACCGCTAAGGAGAAAAAATCATGAGATGAAGGTGTCGGGTTTTCTGTGATGAAACGATGACAGTTGACTTCTGCACTAGCTGAGTCAGAACTGGTTCTGGTAACGGCACAAACTTCAGTCGTAGTTCCAATGCCAGAGGGAACCATACGCTGTTTGGCCACTTGTGAGCCACTATCGCAGCCGTCCCCTTGAATGATCTCAGTTTGTTGAGGACCTTCAGTAGAAGGTTGGATGGAGGGAACAGGTAAATCCTGGACCATCTGTTCCAATCGAGGGACATTGCGTCCACTGCTTCCGCTAGGGGATCCTCGTACGGGGCCATATAACGATGTATCTTCTTGTTGTTGCTCGTCGCAAAGAGGTCTATCTGCAGTTCCGGAACTTGACGTAAGATGAAGGAGAACGATCCTGCGTCTAGGGACCATTCTGACTCTATCGGTGTAAACCTGGATAGAGTGTCTGCCGTCACATTGCGGAACCCTTGCAGGTGAACTGCTGACAAGCGCCATCTCTTCTTTTCCGCCAAACGGAAGATGGCCAACATCACTTGGTTGATTTGAGGTGATCTCAAACCTTGGCAATTCAGGCATCTCACTATCACCTTGCTGTCCAGAACCAGTCTTATGTGGGTCGAGTGGCGAGGAGATAATTTCTTCAGTGTAAGAAGAACTGCCATGGCCTCCAGAAAGTTGATGTGAAATGTCTTGAACAAGCTGGACCAAACTCCTTGGACTTTCCTTTGGTGAGAGTGACCTCCCCATCCTTCCTTTGAGGCGTCTGTGTGGATGATGACTGAAGGTAGAGGTGGTTGAAGAAGTATCGATTTATTCAATTGCTTGGCCTTGGACCACGGCTTGAGAAGCGTTCGCAATCTAATCGGTAATGGTCTTTTCAGATCTCTTCGAGCGTTTGATGCGTATCTTCTCCAAACTCCTGTTGCATCCTTTAGCTGTGGTAGTAGCACTGGGTCTGTCACTGAAGCAAACTGTAGAGAGCCCAGCACTCTCTCCTGTTCGCGTTTTGATATCCGTTTGGATTCCAGAAGTCTCTTGACAGATCCCGCTATCTCTTTCCTTTTCTTTAGTGGAATGGAAAGTTGATGTGACTTTAAGTCACAGTGGATTCCCAACCACTGAAACTTTTGAGCCGGACATAGTCGAAACATTTTGGCATTGATCTTGAATCCTAGATGTTCCAGGAACTGGATTACTTTCTTGGATGCCTGCATGCACTCCGTCTCGGATGCTGCCCACACCAGCCAATCATCCAGGTAGGCCACTACTTGGACACCCTTTAAGCGTAATTGATGAACGACTGCATTTGCAAGCTTCGTAAATATTCTTGGGGCTATGTATAGCCCGAGGGGCATGGCTCTGAAGGCATAAAGTCTTCATTTTAGCTTGAACCCTAGGTAGGAAGAGAGTTGACGATTGATTGGAACGTGCTAATAGGTGTCTGACAAGTCTATCGAGACAGTGTAAGCCCGCTTGGGCAACAGGGTCCTTATGTGTTGAAGTGTTAACATCCTGAACTTGGAGTTTACTATAAACTTGTTGAGTGGCGACAAGTCCAAAATGAATCTGAGTTTTTCTGAGTCTTTCTTGGGAACACAAAACAGCCTTCCTTGGAACTTGATGGACTTTACTCTCTGAATTACTCTTTTCTCCAAGAGTTCCCGTAAATATTCTTTAAGGACGGGGGTGGAGTGTTGGAACAATAGTGGGAATAGGGGTGGAGCACTGATCCAACTCCAACCCAATCCATTCTTGATTAGGCGGTGGGCCCAGGGATCGATTGTCCAGCGATCCCGAAATAAGTGCAGTCTCCTTCCTACTGGAAGCATCTCACTTCTGCTGTGGACCTGAGGCCTTGCCTCCTTGACCGCGTCCTCCTCTGAATCCCCTTCCTCTTAAAGGGCGTCTAGAGGAACCTCTGGCTGCTCCTCTAGCTTTCGCACGAAAGGTCGTCGACTGCCTTTCGAAGGCTGGGTTAAAGGCAGGTGACTGAGTCACTACTGCCTGAGGTACCAACTGGTACGTAGTAGGAGGTTGTGCCACGATCTGAGGCAACGCGGTCGTAGGAAGTTGTTGTTGTTGCTGCTGTCTGTAAGGCTTGCCCGGCCGAGAGGGTAGCCTAGGCTTCTTCGTCTTCCTCTTAGGTTGGGGACCCTCATCCGGGGAAGACTTTCTCTTGAGAGATAGGCCCCACTTTTGGAGAAGGTTCCTATTCTCCGGGGCGGCCTTGTCTTCTACCTCTTTGACCACTTCACTCGGGAATAGGTCCTTACCCCAAATATTGAATGAGATCAGTTTTCTAGGTTCGTGTTTCACCGCAGCTAAGGCAAGCACGAACTCTCTACAAGCTCTCCTAGCTTTAATGAAACTATACAGATCGTTGGTCACAGTGGCCAGATGGGTTTTGGCCACTACCATAAACATCTCCTGATTCTTGGGGTCACTTGCCATCGTTTCCAGAGTAATCTGAAGGGACATAGATGCCGTAAGTCTTTCTTTTGTCTCATGCTCCCTACGCAAGAGAAACTCAGACAGCTTTGGAAGGTCCTCGCCGAACTGACGTCTGGCAATATCTGTTTCCAACTTCCCGACTAAGAAGGTAAGATGAATGTCCTTCCAGTCTTTTTGGTCCATAGGCTAGGTCAGGGATAAAGGTTTGCACTCGTCCAACGACGGGCATGGCTTCCCATCCTCGACTGTCTTTAAGGCTGCCTTGCACCCTTTCTCCATAAAGGGGAAGGCTCTAGTTGGAAAAGCCACAAAGGAGGGGTGCTTCTTACTCAACGCAGGAACCTTTGAGTTAGAAAAGCCCCTCTCCTTCATTGAGCTAGAGAGTAAAGCCTGTGCTTTACTGTGGTCAAAGACTATGAGCTCCTTTGGCTCCGTTTCCTCCGTTGAGGCTGGCTCTTTCCTGAGACGGACATAGCGGTCGGGGTAAGACTCCTTGCTGGGCCAGAATTCCACCTCTTCAAGGGGGACTGATCCCAGCTTCTCCGAAATGACAATTTTGCCAGTTGTTATCAGCATGTGTTCGGCATATTTCCAAGGATTTGCATCCGAACACAAGGGGAGATACTTCACGCTGAGCTTCTTCTGGGGCCCGCGTGATGCTGCGAGTCTGCGCATCTTCAGCTTCATCGCAGCTTCCTTTTCATCATTTTTTTCTGCATCTGTTGAGTCATCTCAACAATAGAAGAAAGAGACCTTCCCAGTTCCTCTGGGATAGCAGACGAAGTCATGGGGATCGGTTCTGGGGCCGTAACCGATGGGACCGACACCGCGTCGACCTCTTCCTCTTCCGTTTCAGGAGCTTGGGTCTGCTCCTCCTTCTGACCTTCCGCGAGAAGGTCCTTGTCCGTGTACTCTGACACTTCTGACATCCTATCGTCTAATTGGATGTCTTGTAGAGCGTCCGAGACTTCCGAATATACCGGAATCTGAACTATAGGGATCTCTGCATGAGGCTGTGGAATCACTGCATCCTCAGATGTCCTGGGAAAAAGATAAGCCCGCACCTTCTCACTTAGAAGATAAGGCCCCGTGGTGTTTTTCTGAAAACCCTTACACAATTTCGCATCTTTTCCCTAGCTGTATCCCTTGACTCCGCCGACTTAGGGGTGACAAAAGCCTCAGTAATCAGGTTAGTACAGATGCTACATACCTGAGGGTCCCAATACCTGAGATCGCCTTTGGAGATTGCGCAGGGTGCGTGCTTCCTGTACAACTCATGTCCACAGAAGTTCTTGCTACGGACGTTGCAAAACATACTCCCGCACTTCGAGTGGTCCTCTTGTAAAGAGAAGAGAGTCCAATGAGTATCCAGTGAAAACATATCACAAGATTAAGTCTAAACTTATTATTATTTTCCATAGCTAATATTAGATAAGCTAGAAAGGAAAGAAGGAAAGACACATACTTGTATTTCCTGCTCAGCCAATTGCTGTGACCTTCCAATATATTAAAACTAAGTTGTTCCGTAACTGGAATACAAACCACGCTATTTAAAGTGGGTAATTACTTTCGGCGTAGCTGAAAGGATGAGCCATAAAAATTTAACGAGCGATTACTACCCCACCGCTAGTTAGCGGGGGGGTATGGAGGGTAGTTAGCTACCCTCCCCCCTCACACACCTGTGTTGTAAGCTCACTTTGCTTACGGCTTGGGTGCTAGACGGACGTGTCCGCTGTCACCCTCGCTTACACGGCAGCCATTAATCATTGCTTTTGCTTTCTCTTTTTTAGTGTTGTGAAGTTGGCCTCTACAATGCGGAAGTGCCCTAGGTTTCCTGACCGCCCTTGTGGGACCTTCATATCTTTTATCAAAACGAATCCACAAACCTTATGTCCTTATTGTAGGGGTCAGCGGTGTGAAAGTGATAACGTATGTATGGAATGTAGGGAGTGGCCTACCTCCCAGTGCAAGAGGTTTTCTCGGCGCCGGAAGAAGTCCAAACGCGATATTTCTCCTTCAAAGATTTCTTTGAAGAAGGAAAATCCTAAGGACTCTTCTTTCGTAGCACAAACCTCCTCCGAAGCTCCCACTCGGTCGGCTTCTCGCGAGAGGCCGTCGAGTGGTAGTGTAGGCCGTACTGTTGTTGACCGATCTCCGGGTTTGGGAGAGGGAGTTGCCTCCCATAGCGAGGCTGCTCCTCCTCCTCCCCCGGGGGAGGATTTAATTATTTCTCCTGATGTGAATAATGATGATCTTTTGCAGCTTTGGGCTTCCTTGGGGCTTCAGGGTTCGCCCTCCAAGGAAGCCCTGTTTGACATGATCAGGTTAGGAGCAGCTGTCAAACAGTCACCGGCGGTAGCAGAAGTTGACCCTCTGTCTATTGTCGAGGCTGTTCTGGCAGACGCTTCCAATGAGAGTGTTCAAAGCCCTGCTCCTGTTGTAGCTGAAGGGTTAGCTCCCCCCTCCGAACATCCTTCGAGAGAGGAACTAAGTCCAACGGTCTCTCCTGCGGGTGATTCCCCCCCCCCCCCCCCCCCCCGGGGGGAGTTCACTGACAGAGACTCCTCTTCGAAGGACTGCCGATGGTTTGCCTGCTGCTCCTGGAGGACTTATCCGACGTAAGGCACGCCTTCCTCTTCGTCGCCGAGGTCTTCTTTCTCCTCACAAGGGTGTTAGGAGGCGCCTCTTCAGGTCTTCCTCCTTGCAGTCCCACGCAGAGGAACCTCGTCCTACAGCTACCATTCCTGCTACTTCCTTGAACCTGGACCTCTCCGCAGATCGTTCGTGATCTCCTACGCCTGCCAGACCTGCTGACCTGCCTTCACCTTTCCTGGCTGCTGACGCGCTTTAGTCGCCCACCCATCCCATTTTCAAATGGGCACCGGTCCCTTCGGGGCAAAAGGGGCTTTCACACATAGTGTCTAAGTCCCTTAAGCGCCAGGTTTCCCCTGTGCACCAATTTTCGCCTGCGCGCAAGCGCCCTCCGGTTGCTGTCTCATCTCGCCAGCGCTCTCCTGCACGCCCACAAGCTCCTGCACGCCCACAATCTCCTGTTCATCCTACAGTTCCAGAGACTACGCGCCCACAATCTCCTGCTCGCCAACGGACCTCTTCACGCCCTCGGCCTGATACACGCCATGGACTCCTGTTCGTCAGCGCTCTCCTGCTCGTCAGCGATCTCCTGTGCGCCAGTGCTCCCCTGCTCACCAGCGCTCTCCTGCTCGCAAGCGCTCTCCTGCTCGTCAGCTCTGTCCTGCTCGCTAGCGCTTTCCTGCTCGCCATCGCTAGCCTGCTCGTCATCGCTCACCTGCTCGCCCTTGATCTTCGAATCGGGGCTCCAAAGAGAAGTCTTCTTCCTCTCCTGCTCGCCAGCGCTCTCCTCCACGATCGCCGACTCGCCATCCCTAGACCTCGCCTGCTCGCCATCCCTCGCCTACGCGCCATCGCCCGCAGTCTCCATCGCGCGCCCACGCGCCCACTGCAAGATCTTCTGTTCCTGATGAGCACCCTCCTGCGCGCCCGCGCGCTATGGATATTCCCCCTGCACGCACGCGCCCTACGGCTTCGCCCTCACGGGCCCTTCAACATCCGGTGGCTGCACTCCATCCGAGGTCTCTGGAACGCGCACCAACGCGCAGACGCGTCGCGTCACCTACGCGCCTACACGCCCTGACACGTACGCGCCCATGCGCCCTGTCGCCTGCGCGCCCACGAGCTCCTTCTCCTGCGCGCCATCGTTCGCCCACGCGCCAACGCGCCAACTCTCCTACGCGCCAACGCTCGCCTGCGGGCCAACGCGCCCCCTCGCCTACGCGCCATTTCTCGCCTGCGCACCATCGCTCGCCTGGGCTCCATCGCTCGCCTGCGCGCCATCTTTCTCCTGCGCGCCATCGCTCGCCTGCTTGCCATCGCTCGCCTGCTTGCCATCGCTCGCCCCGTCCTTGGTCGCCCGCACGTCCTCGGTCGCCCGCGCGTCCTCGCTCGCCCGCGCTCCCACGTGCTCCCTCGCCATCGCCCACGCGCCCGCGAACACCCGCGAGCAATCGCTCCCCGAGCTAGGCAATGGCTGCCCAGTGTGATATCCAGCGCGTTCCCACACAGGATCCTGCAGTACGACACGCAGCCGGGTTATCTTCATCGTAAGCGCAGGACAGCGCGCTCAACGGAGGGAGGAATATCTCCGGACAGGTCCAGGAACTTTTCTTCTACAGCTTCTTCCTTTCAGGCAGACCCCGTTGTAGTTTCCACTCCTAGGGATCTTACGATCCCCTTCCCTCCAGAGGGTGTCTCTGACAGCGCTGCTATCAGTCGGCTGCCCTGGTTTGGGCCCTTGATCAGAGCGGTTGTGCAGGCTTTCAAGCCCGCTTTCTCTGAACTAGGCCTCAAATCAGCGGCTATCTCGGCCCCCCTGAAGAGGAAGAGAGGAGTGGACGACGTGGTTACTTCTCCAAGGGCGAAACTGGCTCCTCGGAAGCTGTCGAGGAAGGCTCCCTCCCCTCCCCAGACTTTCTTTCCATCCCCCGTGGACGAGAGTTTTCCGTCCTCAGGGGATTCTCGTGAGGTGAGGCATTCTCCCATCGCACCAATGGGAGAAACCCCACCTCGCGCCGAGAAGTCTCCTCGAGTGGAGGCGGAGAAGAGCTCCCCACCATCTTTGTTGGAATGCTGCATCCCTCCCAGGAGGGAGTCGAAGGAATCCAAGACGGTTTCAAAATCTTCTTCGAGGATCAGACTAGAACCAGCTAAGCCCGCGCAGAACGTCCACGAGTCCCCCAAAGAAGAGCCTTTGGGGACTGGAGACCTTGCTGCTAGTCCAATAGGAGGAGAGCCGCAGGAGGTGGAGCATGCCTTTTGGCAAGTTTTGACTCTGAAGAGGAACCTTAGCAGATTTTTGGATCAGGAGATTCCTCCTCGAGAGGGCAAGGACACGGTTCTGGACCGAGTCTTTGGTACTCAAAAGCCCCCTAAAACCAGCGCGGCTTTGCCCTGGTCCCAGGGGGTCAAGAGTGCCAGAGATAAGGTCGAGAACCAGCAATCCGAGCTAGCCTCCTCCAGCCGTTCCAGCGACGGAAACAAACTCCTCCCACCTCCTCGTGTCCACCAGAAGAGGTACTTCGAAATCGTCAAGGAGTCCTGTTTAGCTCTTCCCCTCCACCACTCGGTGGAAGAGCTCTCCAGGGGAGTCCCTCTCGAGAGACTCTCCAACCGGCCAGTGTCGTTCTCGGCCTCGGAGATTCTCTGCCAGGAGAAGGTAGCGAAGTGTGCCATGCAGGCCACTTCGTAGCTGGATATCTGGCTAGGATCTCTTGGCATCCTGATACGATCCGAAGACTTGTCTAAGGAGAGTAACAGGAAGGCCTTGGAGACCTTCCTTCTTTCAGGCACTCGTACCATCGAGTTTCTGGCCCACCAAGTCTCGAACTTGTGGGCTAACACTATCCTGAAACGCCGGGATACGGTGTCTGAAATATTCAACTCTAAGGTCCCCAACACCGAGGTCAGTAAGCTCAGACATTCCTCCTTTTTGGGGAGTAGTCTGTTTGAGCCGAAAGATGTAGAGCAGGCAGCTGAGAGGTGGAGGAAGTCCAACCAGGACTCCCTCCTCCAGAGGGCTTTAACATCAAAGCCCTATAAGCCTCAAGCACCTCAACAACCTCGCCCTGCAAAGACGAGAAAGCTGGCAGTAGCAGCAAAGGCAGCAGTGTCCAAACAGCCCTTTCCCGTCAAGGCCAAGAGAGGCAAGAAGTCCTCCAGGGGAGGCAAAAATCCTAAGGGGAGTGGCCAAGTGGGGAGATGCCTCCAAAGTTGCGCGAACAGGTGGCAGCAACTCGGGGCCGATTCCTGAACGATCTCGTGATCAGTCAAGGATATCGCCTCCCGTTCATAACATCTCTTCCTCCCCTGACAGCGAATCCAGTGTCGTTGAGCTCTCTTGCCATGGGATCGGCAAGAGGGCAAGCCCTCTGGGCAGAAGTCGAGACCATGTTGAAGAAGGACGCTCTCCAAGGTCGTCGACGGGTCCCCAGGCTTCTACAGTCATCGACCTCTCAGCTCTGAACAGGTTTGTCAAGCAGACCCCGTTCAGCATGGAGACGGCAGACACGGTCAGACTCGCAGTGAGACCGCGAGACTTCATGTGCACACTGGATCTGAAGGACGCGTACATCCAGATCCCAATCCATCCGTCTTCAAGGAAGTACCTAAGATTCAGCCTAGACAACACCACAGTAGTGGCTTACATCAACAAGCAGGGAGGTACCTTTTCAGGACAGTTATCCCATCTTGCAGTAGAGATACTGAGATGGACCGAAGTCCACTCGATTCCACTTTTGGCTCGCTTCATTCCGGGCAAAAGGAATGTGCTCGTCGACAGTCTGAGCAGAGCGTCTCAGATAGTGAGTACCGAGTGGTCTTTGGATCGTCAAGTAGCCAACAAAGTCCTGACTTTGTGGGGTTCCCCGATTCTGGATCTGTTCGCCACAGCTTTAAACTTCAAACTGCGGCTGTACTGTTCCCCAGTCCCGGACCCCAAGGCTCTCTGGCAAGATGCTTTCCAACAATGGTAGGACAACACCGGCGTATACGCCTTTCCCCCGTTCTGTCTGATGAGGAGGGTACTCAACAAGACCAGACTATCAGTCAACCACTCGATGACTCTCATAGCTCCACTGTGGCATCATGCGGAATGGTTCCCGGACCTTCTGCAACTCCTCACGGAGCCTTCGAGAGAACTCCCTCTACGACACGAGCTACTCAAACAACCACACGCCAACATCTTTCACAAAGCCATAGCTTCGCTTCGGCTTCACGCTTGGAGACTATCCAGCATCTCCTCGCAGAGAGAGGATTTTCGCAACAAGTTGCGGAAAGAATGTCTGGGCACCTGCGAAAGTCATCCGCAGGGGTCTAGCAGGCGAAGTGGAGAGTTTTCTGTGGTAGGTGTTGTGGAAGGGGTATCTCTCCACTCGATGCCACTATTCCAGCAATAGCGGAGTTCTTCGTGTATTTGCGGGAAGATATGTGCCTTTCAGTCTCGGCAGTGAAAGGCTATCGCTTAGCCTTAAGTCTAGCCTTCAGGCTCAAAGGAGTGGACATTTCTTCTTCGCTAGAACTTTCCCTACTCATACGTAGTTATGAACTTACCTGCCCTCAGTCGGAAATTAGACCTCCTACATGGAACGTGGTTCGAGTTCCCAGGTCTCTTAACACACCTCCCTATGAACCATTACGTCAGGTTTCAGATCGCCACCTGACTTGGAAGACGGTGTTTCTACTAGCTTTGGCGTCAGCCAAGCGAGTTAGCGAACTTCATGGTCTCTCGTATGACATCGCCCATTCAAGGGGATGGGGGGAGGTAACGTTCAGCTTCGTCCCTGAGTTTATTGCTAATACTCAGAATCCGGGAGTGCCAGACCCTCGGTTCGACTCCTTCCGGATTTTGAGTCTTCGTTCCGTAACAGATGACCCAGACCATCTCCTACTGTGCCCAGTAAGGAGTCTGAGGCTATACCTGTAGAGAACAGCTGCAGTTCGTCCCCAAGTGCGGGCTTTGTTTTTCAGCACTGGGAGATCGAAGAGGAGGGTTACCAAGAACACCATCTCAGCATGGATTCGTAAGGCAATCCATCTGTCCCTGAATCCTGACCGTCCTCCATCACGTCGTCCTAGAGCTCATGATGTCAGGGGAGTAGCTACCTCCCTGGCCTTCAAGAAAAACTTCTCAGTGACGCAGGTTCTTCAAGCAGGGGTATGGAAGCGTCAAACAACCTTCACAGCCCACTACCTGCAAGAACGTGACCCACAGAAGGCTCGATACGTTCTCTATCGGCCCTGTGGTGGCTGCACAACAGCTGGTTTAAACCTCAGGCTCTTTAATGAACAAGTAGCAGAGGGTTGAGGGCATTGTTACCCGGTTTTAGTCTGCATGAATGAAAAGGTATGCCTGGCCCTTATTCTTTTCTTCATCCTCCCCTCTCTTGGGGAAAGTAGCATCCTGGGTTCTCTGCACAGCTGACCTCAAACTACTGCAGGTAAACCATGTTCCCTTGTGTTCCTAGTATTAAGTTATTACTGTTGCGTCCCCATACCCTGACGAGGTGGTATTGGGAGAGTCCTAGCCTTAAGTTTCCATCTAAAGAACTTCAGGTCAACTTCCTAGGACGAGTCCCACTTTTTTCTTTCACACACAGCTTACGTAGGCTATAGCCCTTGCATAGCAAGGTGCGAGCGAGGTGCAAGGACTCTTTATTGTTGAGTGCTGACACACTCAGATAATTAGTCCCCGGGCAAAGCCAAAAGCCGGTATGGCTGGGCCTTATTCCACCCTTCCTAAGGGTTAAGTCACCCACTTTAAATAGCGTGGTTTGTATTCCAGTTACGGAACAAATGACAAATTCGTAGATAATTTGTATTTTTCCTAACTATACAAACCTTGGCTATTTAATCAAACTTACCTGCCAGCCTTGTCCCCCATGAAGTCCTACCTCTAAGCAAAGTGAGCTTACAACACAGGCGTGTGAGGGGGGAGGGGAGCTAGCTACCCTCCCTGCCCCCCGCTAACTAGCGGTGGGGTAGTAATCCCTCGTTAAATTTTTATGGCTCATCCTTTCACCTACGCCGAAAGTAATTACCCACTTTAAATAGCTATGGTTTGTATAGTTAGGAAAAATACAAATTATCTACGAATTTGTCATGTTAATTCTAATTCTAGAAAAACCTTTGGAATAATTACCCTATAAGGATATTCCAGTGTAACTCACACCAGTAATCAGAAGTTTTGATATAAGAGATTTTATTTAAATTAAAGAAAGAACTCACTTTCTTTAGGGTGAGTGGTCTCACAATAGGCTGTACATGACAACACAATGTAAGTTGGAGAAATCTTAGCGTTACAGTATACTTTATACTGTAGTTTTCTACTTGCATTATATACTATACTGCAAAATACTGGCTACTGTATATCATATACTGCCATGCCTCGCAAGTACCTGGGTTCAGTTCAAAAGTATACTACCTTTAAATAATGGGCGGCAGTTCATAATATGCCGGTAGCCGACTGCACCCCGGCTACCGGCCACTAATCGTAGTGGCCAGCAAAGCTGAAGGAGTGCAGCCAACTGCCAGCCAGCCATGGCAGGTGATAACCTGTGCTGGCCGGCAGATATTTCTTACCAGAGATTCACCACCCACCGCTAAGCCGGCAGCCAGGACTATAAGGTACTAAACACTAACAAGAGAGAACAGCATGGATGCAAGGCAGTAGCCGACACTGCCTTACTGCCTTCCATCCAGAAAGACTGAACAATTGGAAGAGGAGAATGTAACATTCAAGCTTCCATCCATCCATAACGTGCCGGGCTCTAACAGCAACCATATGGATGGTAGACCAAGAGAGGTCTGAAGTTCACTCAACTGAGAATAGGCTTCTGCCGGCCGGCAGAAGTCTAGGCCAGTCCTACTTCCTAAACTACACTAGGGTCGAATGTAGAACGATGGCCAAAGAATTTTGTGATGGCTAGGCCATTACCAAGGGATAGAGGGGGAGGGGTGAGGGTCCTACAAACTCCGTTTCAGTATGAGACTAACCCCAGTGGCTAAGAAAGCTCATCCTAGCCTAGGGTCGTCCAATATAACGAGGAGGGTGGCAGCACTTTTCATCTCCAGCAATACAAAAACGAAGTTTGGTGCTGTTATTTCCCCAGGCAATGGAAAATCTCATTCTCCAGCCTAAAGATAACAGCACAGGACCTGTCTGCTAAACCACACAAAGAAGGAATCATCTCATACAGAAACCTTCAGATGTGGCCTAGGGAGGTCTAGCCTCCTATATCTGTAGCCTAACCTAGCAAAGGAATCTCATTCGCTCTGCCAGGCAGCTACAGACCCCAGACAAAATACTCTGATGTTCTGACCGAGCCCAAACCAGTCACTCTGGTCGCAGGATCAAGACAAAACCTCTCCAGTAAAGTTTTACCTGAATACTATTCAGTCAAAACTCACTAGGGTTAAGCCTAGGCTAAATCAGAGGGAAAGAGGGATTGGTATTATACCTCCAGAGGAGAAAAGACCAATCGGGGAGTGTGCAAAAGTATACTAAAGCCCTATAGGCTACTAGCCTAGGCGCGGTGAGAATCGATTACTTCAATCACCGAAACTCTCTCGTATACAGTCTTGGAAGAAGAAATATTCAACAATATCTTACATGTATAAAGTATGCCTATAGCTTCAATAAAATTATCATACTAGGAAAACTCTTATATCATGCATGAAAGTACTAAAAGCAAAACGCCTAGGCTACTAAGCCTAGCGTAAGCGAGGATCGGTTACCTAAATCGCCGAAACTGATAAATACTAACGGCATAATATAAAGAATTCCAGTAGGAAGGCTGAATAGCTAAATTTATTAAAGCATTAGGACCGGGAACGTCGCTCTGACTAAATATATGACACATGCATAGCGAGCGACAGCGTCCATGACGCCTCCAGTAGGCAACAGCTCTTGTGTACATTAATATCACTTTTGATTTAATTCCAAAACGACAAAAGCTTACATTTATACATAGTAAAGATAATACTCACTCCAGAGGCAGAAGAGGCTGGAGAAAGCATCATAACGTTGAATATAATCCAAAATTACGAGAGAACACAAGGGAATCACCGAGTATTAGAGCTACGCTATAAGGAATAAGATGGCGCCGTTGATGACTTCAGATACTGACTCGAAACGGGAAGGAAAGGTACCTTAATAACGGCTCTCCTTTTGTTTTCGTTTTCTTGCCACTTTCCCTCTCGAAGTGTTAACGCTATTCGGGGTGAAGAGAGCTATGTGGCGTGTCAAGAATACGTCCTCTGATATTACGCGATATCCCTATAAGAATTAATTAGGGATATTCGCTCCAGGAGTTAGAATTCCGGATACCTTAAGGTAAAATTCTCTGGGAATAACGCAGTAGTCAAATATACCCAAGAAAGCTACCTTATAGGAACTTCCATCACGACGACATGGCCTGAGCCCAAATATATATATATATATATATATATATATATATATATATATATATATATATATATATATATATATATATATATATATATATATATATATATATATATGCATATATATATATACATATATATAAATATATATATATATATATATATATATATATATATATATATATATATATATATATATATATATATATATATATATATATATATATATATATATATATATATATATATATATATAAATATATATATATATATATATATATATATATATATATATATATATATATATATATATATATATATATATATATATATATATATATATATATATATATATATATAATATTATATATATAATATATTATATAGGTCTGATTTTCGACCGCAAATTTATTTTTGAGAAACACATTAGGTCTGTGTCTTCTTCAATTGCACAAAAAATTGGCTTATTGAGAAAGTCTTACAAGATTTTCGGTGATTAATCTATTGTGAAGAAATGTTTTAATTCTTCCATTTTACCTTGTTTCGAGTACTGTTCTCCTGTCTGGTCTTTACTGCTGATTCTTATCTTAATTTGTTGGACAGAAACATAAGGTCTATTAAATTTCTTATTCCTTATCTAGATATTAATCTTTGGCACCGTCGTTCAATTAGTTCATT
>NC_090759.1:1356679-1376679 GCF_036898095.1 Palaemon carinicauda
TGCTTTGTTTATGATAAATTCATGAGTTGCATTTTCAAAATTCATTGCCATCAGTGTTTCAGACTCAATGCTGAGAAGTGCCAAATTTGAAAGTCTCTCCTGGCCCACAGTATTTCTCAGGTATGTCTTAATGAGCTTCAATTTGCTGAAGGATCTTCCACATGAAGCAACTGATACCCCTACAGTCAATAATAACCTAAGGGCCACTTGGAGGTTAGCGAATCCTTCACCATTTTTCATAATAAAACTAAGGAGTTCTGGGGCTGAATCTATGTTTCTGTTCCTTACCAAGAAATTTACATCTTGTATCTCTTAGCATAGTTCTGATGCTTTCAGGTCTTCGTCATATTTTTGCTCCATGCCTTTGCACGCTACATCAACTTCTTCGTTTTTGCCAAATAATTCTTTAGGGCGCAGGAAATGTAAAAGAAAATGTAAAGAAAATGAAAATATTTAGAATCAAACATTTTTAAGTGCATGATTTCATTGTCAAGATGATTAATTCTATTGCAAAAAGAAAAAAATCGGGGTAATATTTCAATTTTTGTTGGTTTTAATGGCTTAATTGCAGAAATCATAATTTGTGTTAACAAATTTCAAAGTTTTTATCCTTTACCCGCTAATTGTTATTATTTCAATCTTGTGGGGCAGCAAGTCCAGGCTATTTTTGCCACCCCTAAAAGAGTGCCGCCCCAGGGCATTTGCCAACCCCCCACCCCCCACCCTTGCCCTCCCCCATGGGAGGGCCCTGGATATGATTGATATACCAGAAGCTGATGACGACCTTGTTGTGGCCTGAATTCAGTGTAATTGAAGTCGAAGGCATCCTTAAATAACTAGAGATGGAAAGTCCCGGCATACGATGGAATAAATGCGCAGATGATACTGGCCGAAAATGAGGTGTCTCCCAGACTACTTACAAGATTATTTTGAAAAATGTGGCATGAAGAGGCAAAACCTATTGAATGGGAGATAAGAGTGTTGGTGAAAATAGCTAATAAAGGAGACCTGACTGATTGCAGTAATTACAGAAGCGTAACACTTACGACAGTCGTTATGAATATATGTAGTATGCTTATACTTAAGAGATTGTGGAGAAAGATTGATGAAAACCTCAGAGATGAACAAGCAGGATTTAGAAAAGGTAGAAGTAGCACTGACAAAATTTTAATTTTCAAACATGTTGTATAGCAATGCAAAGAATATAGAAATCGCCTTTTGATGGTATTTGTGGACTATGAAAAAGCCTTTGATAGTGTGTACCGGCCAATCTTGCGGAGAGTCCTGCGTTAGTATGGAATTCCTCTTAAATATGTAAAATTGACTCAGTTGATTCATAAGCATAGCAAGTGCAAAGTTAATGTTAAAGGAGTCTTATCAAATAAGTTTCCAGTGAACATCGGAGTACTCCAAGGGAATGTGTTGTCACCTATGATGTTTATTCTCCTCATGGACTTTGTAATGTGTAGAACATTCAGAGATGATGGGGAAGGATTGGACTGGATTTGGTGATAGGAATTTAGCTGACCAGGACTGTGCTGATGATGCTGTCCTACAAGATTTACAATGCTTGCTTAACAAAATGCATGAAATATCATACGAAGGTTGGGCTGAAAATAAATAGAAGAAAGACAGAGATGATGAAAACAAAGTATGCAATGGAAGATGAAATATCATTAGAAGGAGAATGGATTAATTAGGTAGAATCATTTAAGTATTTAGGAACCATGATCTCCAATACAGGGTCTTTAGAATTAGAGTTTAGTGAAGGATTAAAAAAAAGCAAATCAGACAATGGCTAGGTTAAGTAAAATTAGAAAATCAAATCGCTTAAAATTGCATTTAAAATCAGACTATATATCACTTTAATGAGATCGGTATTACTCTATGGACATGAGTCAAGGCATGAAAATGAAACAATCTCCAATAGATTTAGTAGATTTGAGAATAAAACCCTCAAAAGGATATTGGGAGGTAAATGGCAGGACAGGATTAGAAATAAAACGATAAGAGAGATTACTCGAGTACCATATGTTGATGAGATCATGATGAGGGGTAGATGGAGATGGTTTGGGCATGCTTTCCGCACTCCCCGAGAGCGATTGGTTCACCAAACGTACAGCTGGGCTCCACAAGGCACTAGAAGAATTGGAAGACCCACCCTACATGGCTAAGGACTATAAAGCGCGAAGTAGGAGATGATGAATGGAGAAGTATTGAAATTAATCGAGGCTCTTTGCGTCAATAGGTGTATGAAGAGATGATTTATATATATATATATATATATATATATATATATATATATATATATATATATATATATATATATATATATATATATATATATATATATATGTGTGTGTGTGTGTGTGTGTGTGTGTATAATTCTATACACATCCATATATTGGAAACATAACCAACAATATCTGGGGTTTGGATAGTTTTTCTCATCATGTTTGCCAGAGTTGATTGGTGATGGTGTAAGACTTTGGTCTGATCGCTCACAGCAATCCAACCCAGTAAGGGTGGCTATGACCAGTACAGTTTTTCTACTTACGGCGATATGCAAGCACTTTCACCATGTTAAGGTATATATATATATATATATATATATATATATATATATATATATATATATATATATATATATATATATATATATGCGTGTGTGTGTGTGTGTGTGTGCGAAGGGGGAGTATTTTAATCACTGAAAATCGTTACATATTCAGACGAAGATAGTCAGATAGTCATAAAAACTGTATGAAATCAACGTGACCAATAAAAGCATCAAATGCGTTACGGCGAATTCAATGCGAACACTTTCACGGACCCTTCAGAAGTTAACAAATAAATTTAGTTGGCGTAAATATTCCAGACGGAATGAAAATCGAACATATGATATCAGATTGCTAAGTTGCTCTCTCTCTCTCTCTCTCTCTCTCTCTCTCTCTCTCTCTCTCTCTCTCTCTCTCTCTCTCTCTCTCTCTCTCTCTCTCTCATTGCCCTTTCCTCGTTTCGAGATGGCTTATGCGGAAGATCATCTTACTCTCGAAGAGCTGATTGAAGAACCAATACAACGGCCACTCGATATAACCACAAGGTACAGACTCCCGCCCTTCCACTACCATCCCTAACTCTTAACTAAGGCATGGGGGAGAGGGAGGAGGGAGAATAATTTCGAAGAAGTGAAGAGAAAAAGAATACAGTAACTCGTATCGGGAAGAAGTCCATTCTCTCTGAGATTGCCCTGCAGATGGCACCGTGGATGGCATCCAAATTCAGGCGGGATGAAGCCCCGAAGCTCCGCAAAGGTAGAAAAAGCTTTGCTAGACCTCATAAGGATGATGGGGAGGAGGTTGATGTTCTTGGGGGCGTAGGGGAAGGAGCACTTTATAGTGATGGCTGCGATCACAGCGGATAACTTTATTAGTATTGGTTGTGTGCCTGATATTGAATCTTTCATATAAAAGTGATTCCGAGTCGGCAGACACGTTTGCGGAAGGAATATTTACGGTTCCAAGAGGATGAATTCTGGAGGGTTTCTGGTAATGCCTTTGTCGATGGCCAGGACAGAATTCTTCACATGGATTTCTTTAGTCATTCTGTTGGGGCTGGGGGAGGGTGAGCTTATGCGTTCATATTAGGGACTTATATACGTGATGTCGGTAAGCTTTCTTCTTAGTGGCTTCCTCGATCTAAAAGATATTTGCATGACTTATCGATGTCCATGTCTGATTCGAAAGATAAAAGTGACCATTCTCTCTCTCTCTCTCTCTCTCTCTCTCTCTCTCTCTCTCTCTCTCTCTCTCTCTCTCTCTCTCTCTCTCTCTCTCTCTCTCTCTCTCTCGGGGCTCTTTCGGTAACAAAACTGACTGACAATGACTAGGTAAGAGACAAATGTAAAGAAAATGAGTCATTTACTTGGTAATAATAATAATAATAATAATAATAATAATAATAATAATAATCTCCCTTTTATATAAGGAAAGAGAAGTGTTCGGTTATTACATACAAACACACACACATTGCGAATGAATGAGAACTGTATATGGTAACACAGGATCCTGTCCATACACTAAAAAGAAAGGCGTGTCCCTGAGCGAAGCATTATATACAGCTAGCTCAGCTGTAGGAAGCATGGCGTGCCAATGAAGGGTGTCATCAGCCACTAAGTAACGCAAAATTCGCACTACTTTCCTATTATTCGACTCTACTAAGCCATTTGCTGAAGGCCTATATGCGGTCACTGAAAAGTGTTCAGTTTTCAGCAAGTCCATGACCGATTTCACCACCTTATTTATAAACTCAAGACCATTATCACTTATCAAAATTTTCGGGCAACCAAACCTAGTAATAAAAGAGCACAGCGCCTGGGCTAATGAATTTGCAGATTTATCCAACATTGCGTAAGTATGAGTGTACTGAGTAAATGCATCCGCAAATACACATACTGTATATACTTATGTTGTGTTAACCCAATAGGAAATAGTCCTACTACATCCATATGCACTCTATAAAATTTAATGGGAACAATCGTCCACTTTCTGGCTTCCGGTACAGTGTTTTTATGTTCTTTGAAACAATTACTACCATGACAACCTTTTATATAATTCTCTATAGTGTAACGTAATTCTAGCTTTTGAGTAACAATTGTAAAATATTGCTCTCATATTTTCAAAATTAAAAGTTGCTTTTCTTTAGTGTGCACCAGCCTGCCTCCTGCGGGCTGGTAAAGAAGGTATTTAGGTTCAGTTGTTAATTCCTGCCCCTTTTCTGTTTTCCATGTTATGTTAATGGTGAGTTGGACTTCCACGTGACTGGAATAGGAGTCAAGGTGGAGGGTAAATAATTTTGATTAAGGAGGAGTCCACATATTGTGCTAAAGAACGCTAGTGCTCATCAGCGGTCTGATAACCGTAATCCAGGATCAATACTTCAGCAGCAGCAGCAGCAGCAGTTGGTGCTAACTTGGACGACCATAGTTCGCTAGCGTTTGGCCCGGGGAGGCCTGAAAAACAGGTATGGTTTGGTGCCACTGCTTATCCCTTAGTGAAGAGGGTTGTGTTATGCTGGGAGTTATGTATCCCTTGGTTTAGGAGGACGGTTTTGTGCTGGTGAGCAACCCCAAGGATCGGCAATAGATCGATAGCGTTCTGGACCCTGTGAGGTCTCGTGACAGGTACTGTTAAGGCTTGTCAGAGCATTCCTTGTGCCTTTTTACGTATCAAGTCGACTCTAAAATTATTATTTCATGAGTACCATCGGAGGACGAAATTTCGTTAATATAATGTGTGTTTTTTTATATATTTGTGTGTATTTCTCGGTCACGAAAGGTGTTTAGGTAGGTAGGGAATATATGTACTTAACTAGGCTCTAAACATTCTTATTACTTTTTCTATATTGACAAGTTAGTTTGAGATGACGAAAGTGGGTGATAGTATATGAATCTTTTGTGCCTCTATACCTCTTACTAGTACTCTTCTCTCTTCCAAATGTTTTCAGTGTGGTATGTTTTCAGTCTGTGTCCTGAAAGTTCTCTTTATTATTTATATAACTGAGTAAATGAAATTAGAGTGTTTTCCAAGTAATTTTCTATTTTGTTTACATGAGCAGCTTTTCCGAGTGTTTGTTTAAATATATATATATTGTATAATAAATTATCATTGACGTCTCCAAGGTTCTTTTTACCCTCTTTTGTTTATGATTGTTCTTGATTATTTTCTTGTTTACCAATCTGATGTTTTGGGTGTACTTCAGTAACCTGGTAAAAATAAAGCCGTAAGGCAGTTTACTTGCGGCCACCTTAAATTAAGCAACAAGGCCTAATTGGTATTTGAAGGTCGGCCCGCCGGGTAACACTGGCGACCTTGCCAGGATAAGTAAAAACATTCCGTAGAACTGGTTAATAGTGGTTTTCCAGTTCGGCATCAGAGTAAATAAGAAAATGATTGAGACGTAAACAAAAGGGTAATTCTACACTTATTCTTTGCTTTTCTTTTCTTCATATTTTTAAGACAAGAGACTATGTCGGACAAAGGTGAAGATCCGGTAGGAGCGGTGGGTTTTGAGGTAGCAGAATTTTTAGATAATGTTGATTGGGAAGAAGAAATAGGGGATTTAAGGAAGGTTGAGTTGCAGGAAATTGCAAAATTCATAAATATCTCTGTAGCACCAGGAACAAAGAAAGGAACTCTGTTAGTACTGTTAGTGACGGCCATTAAGAAATGGGAAGAAGAAACTAAAAGTAGTGTTGATAGGACTGAATATATCTCGGTACAGGATAGGTTAGAATTGGAAAGATTGCAAATAGAGAAAATGAAACTACAGATAGCCACGAGGGAAGAGGAAAGAATTCATGAAAAAGTAATGTTACAAGCAAAATTTAATCAGGAACAACTAAGAATAGAACGGGAAAGAGAACAGGAACAATTAAGATTACAAAGGGAAAGAGAACAGGAAAAGCATGAATTACAAGTACTCCACCTAAGGCAAGTTCCTGCCGAAAGCAAATTTAACATAAGGAATGCTATTAAATTAATGCCTGTCTTTAAGGAAACAGAAGCCTTGGAGTTTTTCACTGTGTTCGAAAAACTAGCAAATAGACTAGAATGGCCAGAAAACATGTGGACTACGCTGGTACAATGTAGGTTAATGGGTAAAGCACAGAAAATATATGCTGCCCTGAACGAAGAAATGAGTGCTGACTATTCCCAAGTGAAAAATTTGATTTTAAAAGCGTATGAGCTGGTACCTGAAGCCTACCGTCAGAAATTTCGAAATATGAAGAAGGGATGGAAGGGATGGGAGGAGACTTTCGTGGAATTTGCACGGAGGAGAAGAGTGGCTTTTCAGGAATGGTTGAAAGCCAAAGGTGTGGAAGATTTTGATGCTTTAAAAGAATTGATACTCATTGAAGAATTTAAAAATAATATTAATTTTGATCTGAAAACTCACTTAGAGGATCTTAAGTTGGATCTTTTGGATACTTTGGCTGTAGCAGCTGATGAGTTTTTCCTTTCCCACAAGGGGAACTATCAGTTCAGTGATAAGGCAAAGTGGGGCACAAAAAGGAATCCAAGTGGAAAAGGTGCAAGTCAGTAACCTGGAAAGAGGACAAAGGAATCACCGGATAGAGGTGAGAAGCCAGGGTCACCAAAGAAAGGTGGAAAACTGGTGTGCTGGCATTATGGGCAACCAGGTCACATAAAAGAGAAGTGCCGGTTGTGGTTGGATAAAGCAAAGCCAGTGGGTCTGTTGGGTCGGGATTCGACTGCAACAGATGAGTGTTTCAAAAAGTATGTCTCTGAAGGTGTAGTGAGCATCAAAGGCCAAAAGTAGTGTTGATAGGACTGAATATATCTCGGTACAGGATAGGTTAGAATTGGAAAGATTGCAAATAGAGAAAATAAAACTACAGATAGCCACGAGGGAAGAGGAAAGAATTCATGAAAAAGTAATGTTACAAGCAAAATTTAATCAGGAACAACTAAGAATAGAACGGGAAAGAGAACAGGAACAATTAAGATTACAAAGGGAAAGAGAACAGGAAAAGCATGAATTACAAGTACTCCACCTAAGGCAAGTTCCTGCCGAAAGCAAATTTAACATAGGGAATGCTATTAAATTAATGCCTGTCTTTAAGGAAACAGAAGCCTTGGAGTTTTTCACTGTGTTCGAGAAACTAGCAAATAGACTAGAATGGCCAGAAAACATGTGGACTACGCTGGTACAATGTAGGTTAATGGGTAAAGCACAGAAAATATATGCTGCCCTGAACGAAGAAATGAGTGCTGACTATTCCCAAGTGAAAAATTTGATTTTAAAAGCGTACGAGCTGGTACCTGAAGCCTACCGTCAGAAATTTCGAAATATGAAGAAGGGATGGGAGGAGACTTTCGTGGAATTTGCACGGAGGAGAAGAGTGGCTTTTCAGGAATGGTTGAAAGCCAAAGGTGTGGAAGATTTTGATGCTTTAAAAGAATTGATACTCGTTGAAGAATTTGAAAATAATATTAATTTTGATCTGAAAACTCACTTAGAGGATCTTAAGTTGGATCTTTTGGATACTTTGGCTGTAGCAGCTGATGAGTTTTTCCTTTCCCACAAGGGGAACTATCGGTTCAGTGATAAGGCAAAGTGGGGCACAAAAAGGAATCCAAGTGGAAAAGGTGCAAGTCAGTCACCTGGAAAGAGGACAAAGGAATCACCGGATAGAGGTGAGAAGCCAGGGTCACCAAAGAAAGGTGGAAAACTGGTGTGCTGGCATTGTGGGCAACCAGGTCGCATAAAAGAGAAGTGCCGGTTGTGGTTGGATAAAGCAAAGCCAGTGGGTCTGTTGGGTCGGGACTCGACTGCAACAGATGAGTGTTTCAAAAAGTATGTCTCTGAAGGTGTAGTGAGCATCAAAGGGCAGAATAGGTCAGAGAGACGGGTAAAGCTTTTAAGGGACACGGGAGCGGCGCAATCCATAATTTTGCGTTCGGTATTGCCGGAAGGACTGAGCCAGGGACAGGAGAAATTTGTGTTACTAGGGGGATTCCCGAGAACAGTAACGGCATGCCCCTTGGTAGAGTTAGTGTTAAAATCTAAATGGGTAAAAGGACCCATAAATCTGGCAATTGTGGATGAATTACCCATAAAGGGAGTGGACGTGATAGTGGCCAACGACTGTGAGATGCGGACTCCAGGTAATTGTCCTCAGGTGCAAGGTAAGTCGGTAAAGACTGAAAAGCCTGTTTTCGTGGTCACGCGTTCGGGAGCCCAAAGCAAGTCCAGGGAGATGGACTTTATGGGGCTCGATAAATTATTTGAGAAAAATGGTTCTGAGGTAAGTGTAACTGGAAATCCCATGTTGTCTTCCGTGAAGGACGAGAATGGTAAATGGGCAATTGATACATTTGCGGCGACTCAGAAGGCGGAGTTTGAGAAGGAGAGGAGTAAGAAAGTCAGTCAGGATAATAGTCGTCCTCATTTAGAATGGAAGGACGGAGTGTTGAAAAGGATAAGTCGAGCAAAACGAGCACCTGCAGATGCATGGGAGGTGAGAGAACAGATTGTGGTACCAGTGAACTACAGACGTAAGTTATTAGAGCTAGCTCATGACAACCTTCTGTCTGGTCATCTAGGTATAAATAAAACTTTTAAAAAACTTTCAGATTTGTTTTTCTGGCCTTCTCTTAGAAGAGACGTCAAGAAGTTTGTGAAGACCTGCAAAGTCTGCCAGACAACGGGGAAGCCGAATCAGAAAATCCCGAAAGCACCACTGCAGCCAATTCCAGCCATTGGAGAACCCTTTGAAGAGGTAATAATTGATATAGTTGGCCCTTTGCCAAGGACCAGCAGTGGAAATCAATATATTTTGACACTGATGGATAGGACCACACAGTATCCTGAGGCAATTCCTTTAAGGAGTATACATGCTGGGAGGGTTCTTAAATCTTTGCTGGGGTTCTTTTCGAAATTTGGTTTACCCAGGGTAATTCAGTCTGATTGTGGGAATAATTTCAAAAGTAAAGTATTTAAGCAGGGTTTGGAAGAATTAGGCATAAAGCATGTAACTTCTTCGCCTTATCACCCACAGAGCCAAGGACAACTGGAAAGATTTCACCAAACATTGAAATCAATGCTTAGTAAGTATGTGCAGCAGGAACCCAAGAATTGGGACCAGGTAATTCCTTATTTATTATTTGCTTTCAGATCTATTCCTAGTGATGTAATGGGGTTTTCGCCATTTGAACTAACTTTTGGTCATAAAGTAAGGGGACCTTTAGAAGTAGTGAAGGATCACTGGGAGGGAGTAAAACCTCGGGTAAATTTGCTGAACTTTTTAAGGGATTCAAGGGAAAAGTTGATCAATTCTTGGGATTTTGCTTTAAAAACTTTGGAGGTGAGTCAAAGAAAAATGAAAGAGCGTTATGATATGAAAACCAAATTACGAAATTTTCAGGTTGGCGAAGAGGTGTTGGTGTTGCTTCCAATTCCAGGCAATCCATTTAAAGCCAAATTCTCGGGGCCCTGGAAGATCTTAAAGGAGGTGAATGACCTAAACTATGTTGTTGAAACCCCTGACTGGAGGAAGACTCAAGTATGCCATGTTAATATGCTAAAAGCCTACCAGGGCAGGGAAACCATCCGACCAGTTCTGTCTTTAGCCAAGGTGGAGGAGAAAGAAGAATTTGGTGAAACTTCCAGTATGAGTTTGCTGGGAAATTCCGTAGCTTTGGGAAATCTACCCGGGATGTTGGATCATTTAAGTGCCACCCAATCCAAGGGGGTAATGAACTTGATAACAAAGTTCACAGTTTTATTTCAGGACGTTCCAGGACTAACCAGTCTACTTATGCATGATATAGAGGTGGGAGATGCTCGTCCCATTAAACAACATCCATATAGAGTGAATCCATCCAAAAGGGACATCATTAAGCAAGAGGTAGATTACATGCTACTTCATGATCTAATTCAAAGGAGTTTCAGCCCGTTGAGTTCTCCAGCAGTGCTAGTCAAAAAGGAAGGGGGAGGACAAAGAATGTGCTTTGACTATCGTAAGGTAAATGCAGTTACTGAGTCTGATTGTTTTCCTCTGCCCAGGGTGGAAGATTGCATAAATGATGTCGGCGCTGCCAAGTACATAAGTAAGTTTGATCTTTTAAAGGGTTATTGGCAAGTTCCATTAACAGAAAGGGCTAAAGAAATATCAGCTTTTGTTACGTCGGAAGGTTTGTATTCATGCAATGTCATGCCTTTTGGTATGAAAAATGCCTCTGCCACTTTTCAGAGGTTGATGAATCAAGTGATTGATAAGTTAGAGGGGGTAGTTGTCTACATAGATGACCTTGTAGTTTACAGTAATAGTTGGGAGTCTCATTTGAAAAACATGGAATGCTTGTTCGAGAGGCTGCGTGCAGCTGGTCTGGTGATTAATTTAAACAAGTGTGATTTTGCAAAAGTCAAAATAATCTATTTAGGTCATGAGGTGAGACATGGCAAAATTCTCCCAAAATCGGTAAATATTCAGTCAATCCTCGATTTTCAGGTACCAGAGAATCGAAGAGGTATTCGCCGATTTTTGGGGATGGTGGGTTATTATAGGCGGTTTATATTGAACTTTGCAGATGTGGCTAATCCACTGACCAACTTGCTTAAGAAAGGTCAGCGTGTCTGCTGGACTGCAGAATGTCAGGATGCTTTTGATAAGTTGAAGTCAACCATGATTAACACTCCAATACTTAAAACTCCGAATTTTAAGGAACCTTTTTGCTTGGCTGTGGATGCTAGCGACGTGGGTGTTGGAGCGGTATTATCACAAGGTTGTGATGGTGAAGAGTATCCGGTGGCGTATTTTTCAAAGAAACTGTCTCCAGCTCAGCAAAAATATTCAACGGTTGAAAAGGAGACTTTAGGACTCATTTTATCCTTGGAGCACTTTTAGGTTTACCTAAGTGTTAGCACAGGACCTATTGTGGTAAGAACGGATCATAATCCGCTGGTCTTCTTGAATTTCTTTAAAAATAAGAATAACCGTCTCCTTAGGTGGAGCCTTCGTCTCCAGGAGTGGGATCTACTAATTCAGCATATCGCTGGAAGAGAGAATATCATCCCTGATGCCCTGTCAAGATAACAGGCTCTCGGTCACAGGCATTTTATTGTTTTTGTAATTTACAGTAAGGAGAAAAGGCCTTTTGTTAATACAAAAACGGGAGTTATTTGTATGTTTATTAAATATTATTTCCTTGTTTTAATGCATTGTTTTTTTTTTTTTCAGGATTGGGGTTTATGATCTTGTAAACCTTCTGTGTTTAAATATGAAGAAGCCATAAAGGTGAAAGCGCCAAGGAAAGGTTTTGTACCAAGGAAAGACTTTGGACAGAATTTTGTGTAAGCATGGGTACAGCTCTGGATTGGGCTGCACCCCTGTGGGTTTTCAGCATGTGCCAGGGGGATAGACACCTGGTAACAAATAACAAACCATCCCCTGGCTGATGTTTATGTTAAGTTTAAGTTAGGTTTTGCATTTGGGTACCTTTATTTTAGGGTAATTTTGTCAATTTGGTGCTGGGAAAATTTCTTTTTGATAATTTTTGATAAGTATGTTTAGGTTTAGATAGTTGGTTAGGAAAGGGAGAAGATGGGGTCCGGGAATGACTGATGACATTTGTTTAATCTTCTTCCTTTGCAGGACTTACAATTTTTTTTTATTATCTCTAAACTCTATTGAACCTAGTTATTGAGAGCTTTGCTTTGTGCCCCCTGTCAAGTTGTTTGATTGCTTCACTATTTTTATGTAAATTTTTTCTTGCGTAAAAATTTCTTGGTAGGGTGGGGCTGTAACGTAATTCTAGCTTTTGAGTAATAATTGTAACATATTGCTCTCATATTTTCAAAATTTAAAGTTGCTTTTCTTTAGTGTGCACCAGCCTGCCATCTACGGGCTGGTAAAGAAGGTATTTAGGTTCAGTTGTTAATTCCTGCCCCTTTTCTGTTTTCCATGTTATGTTAATGGTGAGTTGGACTTCCACGTGACTAGAATGGGAGTCAAGGTGGAGGGTAAATAATTTTGATTAAGGAGGAGTCCACATATTGTGCTAAAGAACGCTAGTGCTCATCAGCGGTCTGATAACCGTAATCCAGGATCAATACTTCAGCAGCAGCAGCAGCAGCAGTTGGTGCTAACTTGGACGACCATAGTTCGCTAGCGTTTGGCCCGGGGAGGCCTGAAAAACAGGTATGGTTTGGTGCCACTGCTTATCCCTTAGTGAAGAGGGTTGTGTTGTGCTGGGAGTTATGTATCCCTTGGTTTAGGAGGACGGTTTTGTGCTGGTGAGCAACCCCAAGGATCGGCAATAGATCGATAGCGTTCTGGACCCTGTGAGGTCTCGTGACAGGTACTGTTAAGGCTTGTCAGAGCATTCCTTGTGCCTTTTTATGTATCAAGTCGACTCTAAAATTATTACTTCATGAGTACCATCGGTGGACGAAATTTCGTTAATATAATGTGTGTTTTTTTATATATTTGTGAGTATTTCTCGGTCACGAAAGCTGTTTAGGTAGGTAGGGAATATATGTACTTAACTAGGCTCTAAACTTTCTTATTACTTTTTCTATATTGACAAGTTATTTTGAGATGACGAAAGTGGGTGATAGTATATGAATCTTTTGTGCCTCTATACCTCTTACTAGTACTCTTCTCTCTTCCAAATGTTTTCAGTGTGGTATGTTTTCAGTCTGTGTCCTGAAAGTTCTCTTTATTATTTATATAACTGAGTAAATAAAATTAGAGTGTTTTCCAAGTAATTTTCTATTTTGTTTACATGAGCAGCTTTTCCGAGTGTTTGTTTAAATATATATATATTGTATAATAAATTATCATTGACGTCTCCAAGGTTCTTTTTACCCTCTTTTGTTTATGATTGTTCTTGATTATTTTCTTGTTTACCAATCTGATGTTTTGGGTGTACTTCAGTAACCTGGTAAAAATAAAGCCGTAAGGCAGTTTACTTGCGGCCACCTTAAATTAAGCAACAAGGCCTAATTGGTATTTGAAGGTCGGCCCGCCGGGTAACAATAGACTTTTTCATTCCTAATCAAAAGAAGGATTCACGTGCTCTCCTTAATGTTTTATCAATCCCTAAATGCTCTGCATACGGACTTGCATGTACAATGTGGATGGCTCGTTTAATTAAACAGGGAGGAAGAACTACCCGTGCACAAAATTCCCCTCCCCTCTTCTCGTAAGCACAATATAAGACATAATTTTCAATAAAAAATTTCTCACGAGGCACATTCAGAAATGATGGATAACTCTCCAATTCCCCTTTAATCACTGCTCACACTCTTTCCATCCATTCCTCTTTTTTTCTGTCCCTCTCGGACTTCTTTTATGTCCCAACCTCCCAATCCAATCAAACCTGCATCATCAGGGCATTCATTCAGGACACCCCTGGTCATGTCCTCAGTCATCCACGTATATTCATCTCTCTCTCTCTCTCTCTCTCTCTCTCTCTCTCTCTCTCTCTCTCTCTCTCTCCCGTCTACTGCATGTGCATCGCAGGAACTGTCATCCCGTTCTCTATTTTCTCTATTATGATGGGGGTCTTCACTATTTTGGTTACGTTCTTCTTTTTCTTTTGTGCCCTGGTTGTTACTCTTATTACTGCACTTCTAAAGAGAGCATTAGCTATCTTGGTAGCCTTACCTTCTATGTGGTGAAAACCCTTTATGTTAAATTCAAACAGTCTCTCAATCCATCTCACTTGACGAGAGGTCAAATCACTTTTAATAATACAAATCACGTAAGGGGCGATGATCGCTTTACAACTCAATCGACTGACCTAATAAAAAGACCCGATGCCTTTCTAGAAACCAAAAAAAAAGCCAAAGCCTCTCGATCGGATGTACTATCATTCTTTTCTGCCCCTTTTAACGCCTGGGAAGCAAAACAAATGGGTCTCTCTCTGCCTTTATCATCTCATTGAGAAACTACACCACCAATAGCTACGCTACACGCATATCTTGTCAATGAAAACGGACGATCTAATCTAGGATATGCGAGTAATTCATTGCTAGTTAAGGCAGCTTTCAAATGGTTAAAGGCCCTTTCTTCTTCCTCTCCCTAATTCATTACATTTTGTTTCCTTAAAGCATCTAAGGGTCTCGCTATCTCTCCAAAACCTCTTATGAATTTACGGTAATACCCAGCGAGCCCAAGGAACCCAGCTACTTCCATAGAGTTACGTGGCCTGGGGAAATCTGTAATAGGTGATACTTTACTGGGGCAGGGTTGGATACCTTCTGGGGTTATTATGTGACCTAAAAATTCGACCTGATTACAAAAAAATTGGTACTTTGACAAATTTATTTTCATACCATTACGTCGCAATGCTTCTAAAACTATACGAATATTATCATTATGTTCTTCAGCCGTTTTCCCTGTAATTATGGTATCATTTAAAAAAACAAGAACATTATGGCCAATTAAGGGCGACAAAACCACCACCAACTAGAAAAATGACTTGGAGGATTTTTAACACCGAAAGGAAGAAAATTAAACTGAAATAATTGATAGCTAGCTATAAATGCCGTTTTACATTTATTGACTTCCTGAATGAGTATTTGATAGTATCCAGATTTTAAATTAACAGTTGTAAAATATTTGCTATCCCCTAGTTTCACAAGTAATTCTTCGATTGAGGGCAACGGGAATGCATTATCCTTAGTGATTGCATTCAATTTCCTATAATCAACTCACAATCTTACCGAGCTATCCTTTTTCCTAACAGCCACAATTGGAGAAGCCCAGGGGGATTCGCTCTCCTCGATTATCCCTTGTTCCCTTAATTTATTAATTTCCCTTTTTATCTCTCCCTGGAAATGGATGGGTACCTTCTAGGGCTTTGACCTGATCGGCTCCGCCTGCCCAGTTTTAATGCTAAAGGGAAATCGACCAATCCTCCCAGGTGGCTCATCTCTAATTGCAATTACATCAGAATAATTATTGACAATGTCACTAACTACAGGCTGATATTCTGACGGACATAATTTTCACGCTTGCATAATCAAATTCTGAGTGCGTTCGAATGTGTGGGCTGGAGTTGTGGCTCCCAACATCCCCTTTTAAGCAATTTCACATAACTCTAATTCACACACAGAATCACTTCCTAAAACAACTCTTTTATTAGAAAATTAACTATCGTTATATCAGCTTTGTTCTCTTTAATTTCTGTGAAGCCCTCTAATATCATATGGGCCCAATTATCATGGGGTTTAACAACTACCTTGGTTCCTTTCGCAAGAGGGTGACATGGGGTCACAGATATGCTCGTAAGGGTCTGGGGGGACAACACTTCACCTCTCTCAGGTATAGCTGATACCTTACTTAGATGTCTCACCGAGCTAACACACACACACTTACTGACTCATGACTTTCTATCGGCAAAATGTACCATCCTGCTTTTACTGTTATTGTATCTTTTCCCCCAAAAATGCAATTTTGATTATTAGATATAAAGTCTATTCCAAGGATAGCCTCTATTCCTGGAATTCCCAAGGTGAGCAAGACAAAAAAATCATGTGTAAACTTCACAGATCCAACCTTAAACTGGACGATTGATGTATGGTTTATGTGTAGTTTATTTCCTCCTGTCGTGTCAAGAACAATGGATGCCGCTGGCTCTAGGGGATTTGAGGAGATTTTTTTTTCAATCAATGTAACACTGGCTCCTGTGTCAATCAGCGCTCGGATGGATTTATCTTGCAGGTCGATCCTAAATACTAGCATTCTCAGCCGGCCATTACGAGATATCGGACTCGGGTTTATGACCCCGGCCGCCATACCGCTGCCCCTTGGTCCTCTCCCTAGTGCTGCGGGGGTGAGGTCGGGGGTACCGATGGAGGTCCCAGTGCCTGCTCTGTCACGTCTGTTGTCACTGCTTCCTTGGCTACTTCTTGTGATGTCATGTGGGGGGGGGGGATCAAACTCCCTCGTCTCCCCCTTCCTGTGTTCACTTTTCCTCAGATTTTGGGCGGAGGGAGGTGTGCATGCGCCCCAGCCCGCCCGCCCTGGGCGTTTTTGGCTGGACACTCTCGAGATAAATGACCATAGGCCTGACAAGTTTAACAGCGGGGGGATCCTTGGGTGGGGCATTCCACTTGTCGGTGCCCCTCTCCCCCACAGGGCCAACATCTGAAGACACTGCCAATCTGGTGACTGCATTCCCCCTTACTTCTCTTCGGGGGTCGACTTCCTCTCACGGCTGCCAACTTCTCGGAATCAGCCCCGTTATTCCCAGTCCTTTTTTCTTCTGGCAAACTGTCTAAAATCTTTTGTATCGCACTCATTACGTCTGCTAACGAGCAATTGTCATCGAACAAATAACCTCATAAATACAGGTTTACTAATAAGGGAATATGTTTACAGGTAATTGCCTTTTTATCACCTTCTGGGAGATTGGCACTCCGGGTAGCAAACGAATCGCAATCCCGAAAAATATGAGTAGCAAAACTGAGAACGGATTCACCTTCCCGTATTTTGGGTTCGTAATTTTCTTTTAGGTCTCCCTTTCTCGCATCATTCAATGCATACTTCTCAACTAAACGTGGTTTTATTTCAGTATAACGTCGTAAATTTCTTGTGGCCATCACATTACTTCCATTGCCGGAGTATCTTTCAGCAATCCAATTATTTGAATAGCTTTTTCTTTTTCCGAACATCGATATGTGGCTACTTCAAAGTCTCTCAAAACACCTCAATTGGTTGAAAACCTCCTTTAGGTCGTTGTTCATCGAAAAGCCTAACATGTGCCTGGAGTTCTGGCAACTTTTGAACTACAATTTGCGTATCTTCACTCGGCTGTGCATGTGCACTTTCACTTGTGTGCGTTTGAACTTCGTTTATGTACGTCGGGTATGCTGTGGTTGCACTCCGCTTCTGTTCTCGTTCCACCACCAATCTGTTAATTAACTCTTCCAACTGTTCTAACTTATTTTCCAAGTCTTGCGTTCTAATTTCCTGGGTATATTCTTCATCGGGAACATTATATCCCACTGCTCCTTCATTCTCATCTTCACCAACAGCCTTGTCTGCTATGTTAGTCCTTGTGTATCTGGCCATCTTGAACTTTTATTTTACCGGTTTAAAGAACTTCACTCACAGCATACACAGACGTATTTTTTACACCTAACACCAATATGACCCGTGCAGACAGATAACGAGACATCGGCATATGGGTTTTCTTCATTTATTATAAAAGATTTGTTCGTAAGTACACATTACACAATCTAGCCTCTCAGGTAAGGGACTAGTCAACTCGAGTGCTCATCGGCAACTAACTACTGCCTTCGTTTTCAAAATGCAGCTATTGCAAAATATGCAGACACATAGGTTTTTGTGGAATACTCATGAATATTGAGTTCATTTATCTTGATATACAAGACATCTACGTACACGAGTTAGGACATATACAGTATATACACACACATATATATATATATATATATATATATATATATATATATAGATATATATATATATATATATATATATATATATATATATATATATATATATATATATATATTATATATATATATATATACAGTATATATATATATATATATATATATATATATATATATATATATATATATATATATATATATATATATATATATATATATATATATATATATACTGTACATACAGTATATATATATATATATATATATATATATATATATATATATATATATATGGGTGTATGTGTACTTCTTTCAGATTACGCTAAGTGGCATTGCCACAGTTATAACTACTCACTACTCATTCTCTGCCAGTACCTCGGGTAGGGGGAATGGAAGTAACGAGGAAAGGTGAGGATGACAGGAAGTGTTGAATATGTCTGCGTATATGCATAATATTTATCGATAATAATAATAATAATAATAATAATAATAATAATAATAATAATAATAATAATAATAATAATAATAATAGTCGCAAAAACCGCAAAAACTAAAACATATACATACAATAAGGGATGTCAGATAGAGAACGGTCTGTTATGGGAGAATCTATAATCAGCAGTAAATAATTCATGAGGTATGAAATTTAAAGGATGTACCATTTGCACTGAGATACAAAACTGCATTTCTTGCACTAGGAACCACGAGAGGCAATAGCATCCGCACACGCGGGGATGTAGAAGTCCATTGGTATCTGGAAGAGTACACACAAGATTTATTTATGTATATACAAACACACACACACACATGTCGACACCAAACAATAAATGGAGAAAAGCCAATGTACCCCTGCTGTTATCCTGAAAACTCTCTGCATGAAGATCTTTCCGAGGAGAAGCTGTCTTTTAATTCTGGACGTCGCTAAGATGTTATCTATTTATTATTATTATCATTATTATTATTATGATTATTATTATTATTATTATTATTATTAGTATATATATATATATATATATATATATATATATATATATATATATATATATATCCAGACAATTGTTCTTTATCATATGAGGGAAATTAATGCAAAACCTAGATGTGTCCTGATATGCTGATGGCCATTCTGCCAATGTGTAAAAACTACTTATGGGGATTTGTATTGCTTAGGAAGTTCACAATTATGGATACTTATATTAGTATTTTCTTAATTAAGAAGATTTGCTCTGATAGAGGGGTGCCGTTTTAGCTCAGAAAAATTTCTTAATAGCTGATTGGTCAGAAGTATTTTTGTCCCAATAGCATCCTTGTTCTCAAATAATTACCAAGAAATTAGAATATAAACTTATTTACTAACCTTAAGTTCTCCTTCAGATAATTGTTTTGTCAATAAATAATGTTAATGAATAAAGAGATTATAAAGTATCGTGATGGTAAATCTAAATTTTGATAACATTAACCGCCGAAGTCAACAAGCTTGTTTTTGGATGCACAAATTGGGAAACATTACACTAAACACAAGAAAAGCATGTTTTAAACTATCCTTGAATACAAGAATCTACTACAAATATGGAATTAATAAAACTCCCCATCGACGAAAATTGCGGCTATGCAAATGGATCATTATGCTGTCAAACACCGAAGCGGGAATGGAATGGGGGACGGGTATCGCGGTTGTAGCTCGTTGGTGAATTCGTTGAATAGTGATCTTTATGCTATTTACGCAACACTACAGTATAGTACCCACAAACCTAAAATAGTGATAATAATAAAATCTAAACATTTCCGAAAAAAGTAGCAAACCCTTTCTATACCGACTTACGTCATAGGTTTATGAGGTAAGCTTGTATAAAAAGGCTTTTCGATTTTTACGTGAAGGTTTAGATTCTTGAGTATTGTGTAAAATAAGTAACTTATACTCATGCTAGATTAATCAGTGTTGTAAACACACACACACACACACACACATATATATATATATATATATATATATATATATATATATATACATATATATATATATATATATATATATATATATATATATATAT
>NC_090759.1:1381679-1421679 GCF_036898095.1 Palaemon carinicauda
TTGCATGAATGGGCTGTGCAAATTTATTTTATTGTTTATATTGCTTCATTAGGAACCCAAACCCCCAAAAATACGAGGGTTCCAATTTTTCGACCCAGAAACCAACCAACCCTTAATGGGCGATGTGAAAAGTCAATTTTCATGTACAGAGGTAGTTGATAGCTCATTTTGTTCGTATCAATGTCCTGATTGCATTAATTATCATACCATTAATTTAATGACAGTATTAATGACCTATAGAGCAATAAATGGGCTGAAAATGGGGTATAATAGTCCAAAAATGAAAACAGCTAGATATAACCTAAAATCATACTATTATGAATTTTGATGTTACTATTGCTGGAAAGATTGTTTCAATTGATTCTATTGTTGTTATTGCTTCATCAGGATCCCAATCATTCAAAAAAAGGGGGGTTCCTATTTCTTTACCTAGCAATTCCATTTTCCGGGAACTTAAAAAAGCCACCGTAGATCATATTTTCGACAATAATCAATTTTCACCTACATGGTGTTTGATAGCTCATTTTACTTTAATTGGTGTCCTTATGGAATTTATCTTAATTTTTACCTCATAGCTATATCATTTATCAATCTTGGATCTTGAAATAGCATGAAATAACATATAAATGTCTCATTAAATATCGCTCACACCAATGTACATATATTTTTCAAATATAGAAAAAAGTTATTATTCACTTTAAAATGGAAATAGTTATCATATCACAAGTATTATAAAATAAGAAGTTAATTTAAAACCTATGTTAAATGAAAAAATATAATTGTTTAACAGCAAAACATTTATTCATAAATTTTCCAATAGATTTCTAGTAAATCTCGTCCATCATCATCATCGTCGCACTCCAATGACTTCTCCCTATTATCAAAATCATCATAATAACATTTGCATAATGGTGTGCAGGGTATCTCATTCTTCATACAGCTGCAATGCTTGGATGTGCATCCTTTCTTACATCCACACTTAGTCAGTTCTAAGACAGCTTAGGGAGCAGGGAGTTCTGTTGTCATTATAGGGAAGTATCTTTTGAAAACTATTTTCCACCCATTTTCAGTGATATCTGGTGGTGCTGGAAAGTTTACAGTATATGACTTATCCCTGGTACAGACATAGTTCACTCAGAGCATGTGTTGTCAGAGAGCAGGTCGGGTTGGAAGTAGGTTTTCTCTCGCAAGGTTCTTTGTCCTGAAAAGTCTCCATCTAAGTGCAGGGATTTCGGGAGCCTCAGAAAGGTCACCATAACCTTTGCAGGTGAAGACTTCTAGTGATTTTATCACTTATTGTAAGGTTTCTCCAGTCATTGTAGGCATTTTAATTGTTCCAAGGGCCGTTAGTGTTTTGATGATTTGATCATTTTCACCTAAATCGAGGAAACGTTTCAACCATGTTGCCTATGATATTCCCACAAACTTTCCACCCCAGTCAGCACCACTGAAGTTGTGTATACCTAGAAAAAAAATTAAAATAGGGCTAGGAGCATTACCTTGGTTCAAAAAATAGATAGTAATGTATAGAGACAGATACTAATAATCATTTTAAACCAAGATTTTTTATATTTTTTAAAAAGAACCTACCGATAAGAGCTGGAGATTATTTCTTTCCTAAGCGACCAACATTCTGTACAATATCAATAGCAGGTTGTCCTCGTTTGATTCGTGTAGACATCATAAGTGTGTGCCTAGGTGGGAGGTGGTTATTAGCTACTAGATCCATGAGCTGAGTGTAAATATCTGTGTCTGGAGATATGACTACAATGTCATGCGGTTCCTCATATGCAGCAATTGCAAGAACTTGATTGGGAATCAGGATATATGCTTTTTCATGACCATGTATTTCAGATAAGTTAGCTCCAACTATTTTGTGTTCATGTGCTACAATCACATTTATTGGCATATCTTTGAAGTAATCTTGTATGTACTTAGCCACAAAAGGTACAAGCACCTTCTTAGTTTTTGAGGCAGCTAGGAGTTCTGCTATTGAAATGACTAGTTTGGATTTTAGATGAGGAGTAAAAGATTTGGCTTTTGTACTTCGAGCTCTCTTCTTCCGAGTATTTGACTTCAATAACAATGATTTTTCGTCATCAGTATACTCATCAAACAGGCATCTCATTTCAACAAAGCCTGCAGTCATGTTTTCAAGGCTCTGGCAGACAGCATACAGGAAATCAGCTAGAAATTTCATACTAGCTGTTTTCTTCATGGATTATAGCACTGGCATCATGTCAAATACCATAGCTTTTCAAGGTTGAGATTGTACAGTGGCTATTTCCTCAGGTTTGTTGATGGGCCCGTGAATGGCACTGATTAGGTTCATAAGAGAAGCTTTGTCATTCGGGAGATATAAACTCCCATCATTTGCGCAGATAGACCTTACTACCACTGACTTTTCATAGGATCCTATACTATAGTCTAATTTAGGAACAATCCCAGGTCGACACCCAAGAATGACAAGAAATTGACTGAGCAAGCGAAACTCCTCTCTTAGATTAACAATAGTCTCACCCAGTGAGTTGATCACTTATGGCATAAAGTTTGTCCAAGTCTTCAGGTTAAATCGTTGAAGGATGTCCCACTCGCTTCCTATAGTGTTCTCTAGAAGTCTCTCATTGATAAAATCGAGTAAACACTTGTTTCCTTCAAGAGCAAACTGCAGTACTCCAATCTTAGCATCATTTGGAATGACAGCTGATTAAGCAATGGACTTCAGTTCCATACATGTAGAGAATGAATTACCTTCACAATATTGGAGTATGCTTCATTTAACATAAGTTTTAAATTACCTTAATACTTTATAATACATGTGATAAAATATTGATATTAACTAAATTCATTTTCAAGTGAATAATAACTTTTTTCATTACTTAGAAAAATATATCTACATTGGTGTGAGTGACATTCATTGAGGCAATTATATGTTATTTCAGCCTATTTCAAGATCCAAGATCGATAAATGATATAGTTATGAGGTATAAATTAAGATAAATTCCATAAGGACACCAATTAAAATGAAATGAGCTATCAAACGCCATGTAGGTGAAAATCGATTATTGTCGAAATTATGATCCACGATGGCTTTTTCAAGTTTCCAGAAAATGGCGATTGCTAGGTCAAAAAAATAGAAACCCCATATTTTTGAAGGATTGGGGTCCTGGTGAAGCAATAACAACAATAGAATCAAATGACACAACCTTTCCAGCAATAGTAACATCAAAACTTATATTATAATGATTTTAGGTTATATCTAACTATTTTTTGGCTATTTTACCCCCATTTCAGCCCATGTATTGCTCTATAGGTGATTAATAGTGTCATTAAATTAATGATATGATAATTTAGTGTAATCAGTACATTAATACGAACAAAATGAGCTATCAACTACCTTTGCCGAAATTTTGGTCTGGTGGGGACTTTTCACACCGTCCATAAAGGAGGGATTCTGGGTCGAAAAACTGGAACCCTCGTATTTTTGGGTATTTGGGGTCCTAATGAAGCAATAAAAACAATGAAATCAATTTGCACATCCAATTCCAGCTAGAAAGCTTAAGACTACGTAACTACCCGGACTAAAAAGGTAATAGTGGATTCATTGTATTAGGGTGAGTGTTGGCATTGTATAACGTTTTCTGTAAACGGCCCTGTAGGGAAGATAGATTTTGTACGTGATCAGATTATATAATATTCATTAGGTGTCAAACTTGAACATTTTACTGCTCTGAAATATTTCAGGCTTTTGGATAATTTTTATTGCAGTATTTCTTTTCTTAGGCTAAGGTTTATTCAGATATAATAGTTCAAGTAAAGTTATTATATAATTTCAAAACGTAACATATTTTATCTCAATCTAGGTGATGTTCAGATTTAATTTTTCTCCAGTGAATTATATTGTTATGTAAATTCCTTTAAAGTGCTGTGATTTATAGAGGATATATTTATTTTGTAAAGAGACCATATTATGCTCGTCTTCCTGTTAAGAACCATCGTAGGTTTTAAATAAGTTTTGGATTTTCAGTGTTTTATACATGGCTTTATAGGAGTTATTTAACGGTCTAAGAAATCGTGTATTAGGGTTTTACAGTGTAAAATTTTTAATGTAAAAGCAAAAAAGGTAGCTTGGAATTCGAAATGTTGATTAGCATACCAGTCGTAGTATATATAGTATTGTATGTTTCGTTTCCGCTCATGAGCCATAATATAATAATTTTTTGGTGCCCAGACTTCGTGAGCCCTATCATGTAATATATATATATATATATATATATATATATATATATATATATATATATATATATATATATATATATATATTTATATATATATACATATATATATATATATATATATATATATATATATATATATATATATATATATATATATATATATATACATACATATATATATATATATATATATATATATATATATATATATATATATATATATACATATATATGTATGTATATCACATGTGTGTGTATATATATATATATATATATATATATATATATATATATATATATATATATATATATATATATATATATGTTAGGTTGTTTGACTGTGAAACAACCTAGTTTCAATTTTTTTGTAACTGCCCTTTTCTTTATTAAGGTGGGGGTCTTTGTTTACTTTGGTCACGTTGTGAGTGACAAGCTTTAGTCAGGTTTGGGAAGCCAGAAGTACCGTTTCTCGTGATACAGTCGAGAAAGAGCAGCAGACCCTGCTTTGGAGTATCTCCTAGTTGGTGGTGACTTGTCCTCAACCTAGTCCTCGAGGTCGAGATGGTTTGGAAGAGTTATTCTTCGGTGGCAGCAAAGTGGCTGTCGTATCGACACTGTCGTGGTAGTTCCCGCAGTGTTCGAAGGACGTCCTCGAGGATCAGGGATTGTTTATGAATGTTTGTATGTTGGAGGAACCAGTGTAATAATGAGAAGATTCTCTTGTTAATTTTTCATTGCTGCTGTTTACGGTGTTTTTGTTATTGAATTCTGTTAATTGTTTATCATTTACTTTAACTTTGAGTTGTCTGTATTTGAAACTTTGAATTTTATTCTGAATATGTGGTAACGATCATTTATGTCTCTGTGCTTCCCAATACCTGTACTCATTGTAATTATTGTATATACTTGTAATTATTGTATAATTGTTGTATAATAAACTAGGTTAAGGAACTTGAGTATTTTTGGTTTTACCCACACCTTTGGTTGTTGCAGTTCATCGGTTCATTCCAGTCCCAATTCTTGTAGTATTTTAAAAGAACCTGTTGAACCATTAAGGCGGTTCATAACAATGGCGACCGTGACAGGATTGGGTCTGTTTTGGCTGATGGTTCTGTGACATCTTTGGGGGTGGGTGAGAGTGTGATCTGGAAAAAAAATGTTCTGAATTTCTTTTTTTTTGAGTGTGGAGGTGTTAGGTTGTTTGACTGTGAAACAAACTAGTTTCAATTTTTTTGTAACTGCCCTTTTCTTTATTAAGGTGGGGGTCTTTGTTTACTTTGGTCACGTTGTGAGTGACAAGCTTTAGTCAGGTTTGGGAAGCCAGAAGTACCGTTTCTCGTGATACAGTCGAGAAAGAGCAGCAGACCCAGCTTTGGAGTATCTCCTAGTTGGTGGTGACTTGTCCTCAACCTAGTCCTCGAGGTCGAGATGGTTTGGAAGAGTTATTCTTCGGTGGCAGCAAAGTGGCTGTCGTATCGACACTGTCGTGGTAGTTCCCGCAGTGTTCGATGGACGTCCTCGAGGATCAGGGATTGTTTATGAATGTTTGTATGTTGGAGGAACCAGTGTAATAATGAGAAGATTCTCTTGTTAATTTTTCATTGCTGCTGTTTACGGTGTTTTTGTTATTGAATTATGTTAATTGTTTATCATTTACTTTAACTTTGAGTTGTCTGTATTTGAAACTTTGAATTTTATTCTGAATTTGTGGTAACGATCATTTATGTCTCTGTGCTTCCCAATACCTGTACTCATTGTAATTATTGTATATACTTGTAATTATTGTATAATTGTTGTATAATAAACTAGGTTAAGGAACTTGAGTATTTTTGGTTTTACCCACACCTTTTGTTGTTGCAGTTCATCGGTTCATTCCAGTCCCAATTCTTGTAGTATCTTAAAAGAACCTGTTGAACCATTAAGGCGGTTCATAACAATGGCGACCGTGACAGGATTGGGTCTGTTTTGGCTGATGGTTCTGTGACATCTTTGGGGGTGGGTGAGAGTGTGATCTGGAAAAAAAAATGTTCTAAATTTCTTTTTTTTTGAGTGTGGAGGTGTTAGGTTGTTTGACTGTGAAACAACCTAGTTTCAATTTTTTTGTAACTGCCCTTTTCTTTATTAAGGTGGGGGTCTTTGTTTACTTTGGTCACGTTGTGAGTGACAAGCTTTAGTCAGGTTTGGGAAGCCAGAAGTACCGTTTCTCGTGATACAGTCGAGAAAGAGCAGCAGACCCAGCTTTGGAGTATCTCCTAGTTGGTGGTGACTTGTCCTCAACCTAGTCCTCGAGGTCGAGATGGTTTGGAAGAGTTATTCTTCGGTGGCAGCAAAGTGGCTGTCGTATCGACACTGTCGTGGTAGTTCCCGCAGTGTTCGATGGACGTCCTCAAGGATCAGGGATTGTTTATGAATGTTTGTATGTTGGAGGAACCAGTGTAATAATGAGAAGATTCTCTTGTTAATTTTTCATTGCTGCTGTTTACGGTGTTTTTGTTATTGAATTCTGTTAATTGTTTATCATTTACTTTAACTTTGAGTTGTCTGTATTTGAAACTTTGAATTTTATTTTGAATTTGTGGTAACGATCATTTATGTCTCTGTGCTTCCCAATACCTGTACTCATTGTAATTATTGTATATACTTGTAATTATTGTATAATTGTTGTATAATAAACTAGGTTAACCCTGGATAGGTACGGTGGGTCGTTTGCGACCCCGAGCGTCAAAAAAAAACAGGTTTTTCTCACGTGACTCACCCCTGTGACTGAATTTGTGGGTGATCGACCTGCAGGAGGTGTCTCCCCTACACGCTCTAGTAGCGTCCAGATGTGCATTGCTGTAGCTGTACTCCTTCCCCGATTTCTGAGATGCGTCGGGGTCGTTCGCGTCCGAGTTTACCCTTCTGAGGTAGTTTGCATAATTATCAAAGTTATTACGTATTATGAAATTGTCGTAGAATGGTGCAACTTGTATAGGTTATCAGTTGTGGAAAGTCTAGGTGGATTGTTTGGCTACCTATGTGCATGTTTTTTTTTTTAGTTAAAATGTCGTTCATCACCACAAGGACCATTTTACCGCGAGTGCCCCTTTTTCATTTTTTTTCATTTTTTTGCCAAGTCATTTTTCCGTAAGATATTGCCAAATAGTGTCGTAAAACTTTTGCTTGTTTAGTGTTGGAAAGTGTGTCTAGATGATCTGGCTACCCATGCATGACTTTGTTTTTGTCAGATACGACGTAGTTATTGGTATATTGGGTATTTAACTGCGGTTACCAATTTCTGTTTTTTTTTCAATATTTGTAAAAATTACTACGTAGTAAGGAATTGCCGTATATTATTCATTTTTTTTTCATGTTTATGTGTTAGAAAGTGTGCTTTGATGGTTGGGCTAACACGTGCATGTCTTTTTTTTTATCTGAGATGTCGTACATTAGAATGTCGGGCATTTTACCGAGAGTGTCCCTTTTTCATTTTTTTTAATTTTTTTGCCAAGTCATTTTTCCGTAAGATATTGCGAAATAGTGTCGCAAAACTTTTGCTTTTTTAATGTTGGAAAGTGTGTCTAGATGATCTGGCTACCCATGCGTGATTTTGTTTTTGTCAGATACGACGTGGTTATTGGTATATTGGGTATTTAACTGCGGTTGCCAATTTCTGTTTTTTTTTCAATATTTGTAAAAATTTACTACGTAGTAAGGAATTGCCGTATATTATGGATTTTTTTTTCATGTTTATGTGTTAGAAAGTGTGCCTTGATGGTTGGGCTAACACGTGCATGTCTTTTTTTTTTTATCTGAGATGCCGTATATTAGAATGTTGGGCATTTTTCCGCGAGTGCCCCTTTTTATTTGTTTTGCATTTTTTTGCTTAGTCATGTTACCGTAAGGAATTGGCAAGTAGTGTCGCAAAACTTATATTTTTATAGTGTTGGAAAGTGTTTCTAGATGATCTGGCTACCCATGCCTATTTTTTTTTTAGCCAGATATGGCGTATATATAAGTATGTGTTCGATTTTCCTGTGATTGCCATTGTTTCGTTTTTTCCCATTTCTTTCAAAATTACTACGTACTAAGGAACTATCACAGAGTAATATTTCATTTATATGTTTATTTGTCGGAAAATATGCCTTGATGGTTTGCCTAGCACGTGGCTGAAATTTTTTCTTTCTGAAATGCCGTATATTAGAATGGCCATTTTTCCACGAGTGCCCCTTTTTATTTGTTTTGCATTTTTTTGCTTAGTCATGTTACCGTAAGGAATTGGCAAGTAGTGTCGCAAAACTTATATTTTTATAGTGTTGGAAAGTGTTTCTAGATGATCTGGCTACCCACGCCTATCTTTTTTTTTAGCCAGATATGGCGTATATATAGGTATGTGTTCGATTTTCCGGTGATTGCCATTTTTTCGTTTTTTTCCAATTCTTTCAAAATTACTACGTACTAAGGAACTATCACAGAGTAATGATTCATCTAGATGTTTATTTGTCGGAAAATTTTGTTTACTTTTTTTTTGATTGAATATCATCAAATTTTTTTAGCTAAAATATTGTTTTACATTTTTTTTTCGATTTTATTTCCCTTCAAAAAAAATTTTTTGGGTCAGAATTTTAATTTTATAGTCGTAAAATAATCGACAATTATCCAGCAACCCACCATACAATTTTTATGCATATCCAATAATAATTAGATTAGTAAATAACACCTTGAAATTGACATACCCTTCCTACATTTCAAGTGGCAGATTAGGGAGTCTGAGTCAGTGTGGTTGGCGGCCATTTTGTGGACATATCCGAAGCGTAAGCTGCCCTATCTATATATATTCTTGTTCCCTATAGAATTTGTGATATTTTGGTATATTTTTACCTGCATAAATATCATATTATATATTAAATATATGTATTTTTTTACGAAATTTCCAAGTACTCAAAAAATTACCTTTAGATATGGCCCCTGATATAAATGTAATTTACAAAATAATGAAGATTTTTTTACATATTTCTATTTTAGGATAACATATGTTTATTCCCTAAAAAAATTAGCCACTTCCTATTTCATTTGGGTACCCAAAAAAATTCATGAAATTTGGACAATTTTTTTTGGCCAAAAAAAGTTACCCTTTTTTTCTCATTTCAGATCTTCACCTCCATGGGTCTGACTTCATCCAAAATACATCAAGATGTGTCCTAAACATTCAAGAATCAATTCCTAAAAGGATTTGTGTATATATGTATAAACTTTTTTTTTATGAATTTTTATGTTAGGTCTTTTTTTTTTTCTACTTAATTTTTTAAAATATTTATAATAAATAGTTTTTCTGCAGATGAGTAGTATTTATCTTTACAGTTGTTTTAAGCATTTATTGAAGTTTTTTTTGGCAAAAGAAAAAAGGAGGTTACTGCAAAAACTGATTTTTCAAGAATTTTTTTTGGCGTCGGGGTCGTTCGCGTCCGAGTATACCCTTAAAGGGGTGTCCGAGGACCGTACCTATCCAGGGTTAAGGAACTTGAGTATTTTTGGTTTTACCCACACCTTTGGTTGTTGCAGTTCATCGGTTCATTCCAGTCCCAATTCTTGTAGTATTTTAAAAGAACCTGTTGAACCATTAAGGCGGTTCATAACAATGGCGACCGTGACAGGATTGGGTCTGTTTTGGCTGATGGTTCTGTGACATCTTTGGGGGTGGGTGAGAGTGTGATCTGGAAAAAAAATGTTCTGAATTTCTTTTTTTTTGAGTGTGGAGGTGTTAGGTTGTTTGACTGTGAAACAACCTAGTTTCAATTTTTTTGTAACTGCCCTTTTCTTTATTAAGGTGGGGGTCTTTGTTTACTTTGGTCACGTTGTGAGTGACAAGCTTTAGTCAGGTTTGGGAAGCCAGAAGTACCGTTTCTCGTGATACAGTCGAGAAAGAGCAGCAGACCCAGCTTTGGAGTATCTCCTAGTTGGTGGTGACTTGTCCTCAACCTAGTCCTTGAGGTTGAGATGGTTTGGAAGAGTTATTCTTCAGTGGCAGCAAAGTGGCTGTCGTATCGACACTGTCGTGGTAGTTCCCGCAGTGTTCGATGGACGTCCTCGAGGATCAGGGATTGTTTATGAATGTTTGTATGTTGGAGGAACCAGTGTAATAATGAGAAGATTCTCTTGTTAATTTTTCATTGCTGCTGTTTACGGTGTTTTTGTTATTGAATTCTGTTAATTGTTTATCATTTACTTTAACTTTGAGTTGTCTGTATTTGAAACTTTGAATTTTATTCTGAATTTGTGGTAACGATCATTTACGTCTCTGTGCTTCCCAATACCTGTACTCATTGTAATTATTGTATATACTTGTAATTATTGTATAATTGTTGTATAATAAACTAGGTTAAGGAACTTGAGTATTTTTGGTTTTACCCACACCTTTGGTTGTTGCAGTTCATCGGTTCATTCCAGTCCCAATTCTTGTAGTATTTTAAAAGAACCTGTTGAACCATTAAGGCGGTTCATAACAATGGCGACCGTGACAGGATTGGGTCTGTTTTGGCTGATGGTTCTGTGACATCTTTGGGGGTGGGTGAGAGTGTGATCTGGAAAAAAAATTTTCTGAATTTCTTTTTTTTTTGAGTGTGGAGGTGTTAGGTTGTTTGACTGTGAAACAACCTAGTTTCAATTTTTTTGTAACTGCCCTTTTCTTTATTAAGGTGGGGGTCTTTGTTTACTTTGGTCACGTTGTGAGTGACAAGCTTTAGTCAGGTTTGGGAAGCCAGAAGTACCGTTTCTCGTGATACAGTCGAGAAAGAGCAGCAGACCCAGCTTTGGAGTATCTCCTAGTTGGTGGTGACTTGTCCTCAACCTAGTCCTCGAGGTCGAGATGGTTTGGAAGAGTTATTCTTCGGTGGCAGCAAAGTGGCTGTCGTATCGACACTGTCGTGGTAGTTCCCGCAGTGTTCGATGGACGTCCTCGAGGATCAGGGATTGTTTATGAATGTTTGTATGTTGGAGGAACCAGTGTAATAATGAGAAGATTCTCTTGTTAATTTTTCATTGCTGCTGTTTACGGTGTTTTTGTTATTGAATTCTGTTAATTGTTTATCATTTACTTTAACTTTGAGTTGTCTGTATTTGAAACTTTGAATTTTATTCTGAATTTGTGGTAACGATCATTTATGTCTCTGTGCTTCCCAATACCTGTACTCATTGTAATTATTGTATATACTTGTAATTATTGTATAATTGTTGTATAATAAACTAGGTTAAGGAACTTAAGTATTTTTGGTTTTACCCACACCTTTTGTTGTTGCAGTTCATCGGTTCATTCCAGTCCCAATTCTTGTAGTATTTTAAAAGAACCTGTTGAACCATTAAGGCGGTTCATAACAATATATATATATATATATATATATATATATATATATATATATATATATATATACATATATATATATATATATATATATATATATATATATATATATATATATATATATATATGTGGGTACATATATATATATAAATATATATATATATATATATATATATATATATATATATATATATATATATATATATATACATATGTGTATATATATATATATATATATATATATATATATATATATATATATATATATATATATATATATATATATATATATATACATATATATATATATATATATATATATATATATATATATATATATATATATATATATACATATATATATATATATATTCCTACGCCTTTTGATGCAAAGGGCCTTCATTAGATTTCGCCAGTTATCTCTATTTTGAGCTGTTAATTCAATAATTATCCATTCATAATCTCCAACTTCACGCTTCATAGTCCTCAGCCATGTATGCCTGGGATTTCCGACTCTTCTAATGCCTTATTGTGACTAGTTAAACGTTCGGTGAATTAATCTCTCTTGGGGAGTGAGAAGAGCATGCCCAAATCATCTCCATCTAAACCTCACCATGATCTCATTCACCTTTCGTACTAGAGTAATCTTTCATAGCTTCATTTCTGATCTTTTCCCGCAACTTAACCCCTAATATCCTTCCGAGGATTTTCTTTTCAGATCTACTAAATCTGTTGCAGATTGTATCATTATTATAACATGACGCATATCCATACAGTAATACCTATGTCACTAAACTTATATTATATCCGAAATTTTTATGTAATTTCAGGCGATTTGATTTCCAAATTTTATTTATCCTACCCATTGTCTGATTGGATTTTTTTCAATCTTTCACTAAACTCTAATTCTAAAGACCCTATGTTGGAGATCAAAGTTCCTAAATAACCAAATGATTCCACCTAATTAATTCTTTCTCTTACCAATCATATTTCACCTCGCACTGCATATTCCGTTCTCATCATCTCTGTCTTTCTTTTCTTTATCTAGAGCCTAGCCTCCTGTTATATTTCATGTATTATGATACACAATCATTGCAAATCCTGTGGTGTTCTGCTGTTAAGGACAGCATCATCAGCATACTACAGGTCTGCTAATTTCCTGTTACCAATCCAGTCCAATCCTTCTCCACCTTCTCCAACTGTTCTATGCATTACAAAATCAAGAAGGATAAACAACATAGGTGATAACACATTCCCTCACAATACTCTGCTGTTCGATAGAAATTCATTTGATAGGGCTCCACTAACATTAACCTTGCACTTGCTATGCTCGAGAACAGACTTAATAAAATTCATATAATTAAGAGGAATTCCATAATAATGCAGAACTCTCCACAAAATGAGTCAGTAAATAATATCAAAAGCTTTTTCATAGTCCACAATGCCATCAAATGTGGAACTCTATATTCTACGCATTACTTAAAAACATGTCTCAAAATGTCAATTTGGTCACTACAACTTCTAGTCTGCCTAAATCCTGTTTGTTCATATCTTAGCTTTTCAACAATCTTTCTCTCTAGTCTCTTTAGAATAGGCTTACTATATAAATTATTTTAATGACAACTAACGTAATTGTGATGCCCTTGTAATTATAGCAATTAGTCATTTCTCTTTTTTTTTGTCATTTTCACCAACACACCTTCTCCCATTCATCAGACTTTGCCTCTTCATGTCACATTTTACAAAATAATCTTGTGAGTGTTCTGGAGGTCACTGCATTTTCTGCTAGAATCATCTCAACAGTTATTCCATCGCAACCCAGGGCCTTCCTTCTACTGAATTTCTTAATGATACATTTTACGTCAAACCCATTGAATTCATTCATGGGCGCATGCAGGTGTTCATCAGCTTCAAGAATATTGATCAAAATATTCCATTCTTATCTCCCTTTCGTTACCTTACTGAACTGTTCATCCAATGTTGTCTTTCTTCATCTTTTGTTGTTATAACAGATTCATCTTCCTTTTCACTTTTTGATGGGTATTTACTTCTCATTTGTCCCAATCGAGATTTCGATAAAAAGTTTGCTAGTGATTCTTACACCATAGCCACTCCCTGAATTCATAGCTTTCTCAGCCTCATCTGCATTGTATATATATATATATATATATATATATATATATATATATATATATATATATATATATATATATATATATATATATATATATATATATATATATATATATATATATATGTCATGTAAAGGAGAAAATTTCACACAGAATAAGGTGATATGTGTATTTGATTAAGTATTTTATGAGTTTTATTCGTTAGATAAAAGATAGAGAGACATTGAAATAAATAGAGAGAGAGAGAGAGAGAGAGAGAGAGAGAGAGAGAGAGAGAGAGAGAGAGAGAGAGAGAGAGAGAGAGAGAGAGAGAAAAAAATTATTGGAGTGAAGTGGTACTCGAAAGCCAATGTTGATGAAAAGGGATTACGTCGAAGGTTAAGTTAGCCAAAACAACGACCAAGGATGGAAACATATCGAGTGACTCATGCAACAAAAATGCACGCCTTCCGAGAAACCGGAAGTGACATATGACGTTACCATTACGTCAAAATAAGGGACCAATAGAACACAAGAATAGTCACATGACGTGACGCAATTACATCGCCCTTGTTCTGGGATATTTAAGATAATAACACATAGAAGAAGCGCGCTCTTTCCTACAGTAAACTGCCATAGTCGGTTGTCCCTTCTCCCTCTCCCCCCGTCATGGGGCAGGGCCCCACATCAGGTGCAGAGTTGGCCTGCACTTACTAAACGTCAAGTTAACACGAAGAAACTTTCTAAGTGTCCAAAGCAGGACCGCATGGGGCCGAGTTCCCTATTAGCCAACAAATTACCTTTCAACCGAAAAGTATAAGATTATCTTCAATTTACCAAGAAGAATATCAATGAGTGGACACATCTACGAAGAAGCGATCCCTAAATCGCCCACATAGAAATCATGGATTTTGCATCCAGACAGCTGAAGTGTGTAGAAGAAGTCTACGGTTGCAGCCTCCAATCTTCAAGAGTTTTTTTTATTGTTCCAGTCTGTATTTATAACCCAATTATTCAAAGTAGAAGAATATTGTAAAGCTAATGTTTACCTAAATTCAATAAGTAAAGTTAAGGAACTATACGGCATTTTACCAACACCCACTTTCCTGAGGGTCTAAATATAAATAATTATTTGCACTGATATGAGTGATTGAGATACTTTTATTAATTAAAATAATATTCAAGTGGTGCTTAATTAATGAAATAGAAAATGCCCCAACATGCATCGCAAATGGTGGCAGCTTAAATGGATGAAATGCCGTGTGATATTTATCAAAGCACAAATTAATGAATAACTTCTTCTAGATACCAGTTGCACACCTTTGCAAAATAAACATCAAGATGCCAAATAAATAGCGAGGACGTGAGACGAAACAAGAGTTTAAACACAAGAATTAATTACCAAAGCGAAGAGATGTAAACAAAAGAACAAAAAAGAAGAAATGTGAGTGAAATAATGTCTCTTAATAATGTCTCTCAGTTCAAAGTGAAAAACTTGTCTCTCGTTTAAGAATAGGAATTTTTTTTTTTTTTTATTTCGCTAGGGTTTCTTGGATGATACATGAATTATTTTTATTTTTTTCTTGTGTAAAACAAAATGTATTATGATTTTCTAAAAGTGATGGTAATGATATTATCAGCCCAAAGAGTATAGAAGTGAAATATGATTTAAAATACAAGTAGGTAAAAAATACAAACGAGCAACTTCCCATAAAAAAAAAATAGAGTTTAAAGAATTGACACAAATTACTAACCCCGCTAACATGAATTTGGTAGGGAAATTAACACAAATTTTTGTGTGTTGAAACATAGGTAGGAATAAACAAAATAAAAGGTTAGTGAAATATACCGTGGATAAGTGGTTAGCTGATACTGAAAGTAGAATGGTTAGTCTGAAAATAAACAATGAAACAGCAAAATTAATCTGGTTATGTTAACCGTGAATACAAATGTAAGTGATGCTAACACAACCTTGAATGGTAAGTAATTCAAAAATGTAGCAAATTTGAGTGAGTTTCAAAAATAATAAAGGCAATTATGGCGATCAGCCAAAGAGACAGACAGGTTAACAAATCTGCATAAGTTCCTCTACTGTCTAGGTAAAATATGAGGGTGGCTCGGTAAATGAAATTGCCACACAAATGGAGGATTACGTAGCAACAGTAAAAAAGTTATGATTCCTTTGCTAAAGGTAAGTTTATTGCTAATGATAATTCCCTATATGTAGAAATAAATGCGGTATTAAAATATGTGGCAAGTAGCATCCTAGATATGAGTTTTAGGAAGAGAAAGGGAAACTAGCAACAACCATAGGAAACCAAGAGGTATAATTCTAAGGAACTAATAGCCACAAATCCTATTAGAGAAATTTAAATAGTTGCAGGGAAGTTAGAACTCAGAACAGTAGACTGGAACGAGGCGCAATTTACCCTAGAATTTAACAGAATAATGGGCAGAAATTTAGTTCAGACAGTTGAAACAAATAGAGAGGACACATTTAATTCTTGGGAAAAATTACATAAATGGGGATAGAAATCAGGTAGAATAATGAAAAAATTTGGAAGACATACCGGGCAGAACGGCAGGCACAAAAATAAGGAACTCCATCATGAAATAAACGAGGACACTTCTCAGAACGCCCTCCGGCACAAAGAAAGTGAAATAAAAATCCCCCAAGTAGTGAAAAAGAAATTAATTAAAAATAGTTAGCCGGATAAAAAGGAAGTCAGGAAGACGAAAAATATTATATTGGAAAGATAGGCATATGTAGCGGAGGTACATCCACGTTGCAAGTGACCATTTTATTTTAATGGCAAATAAAGTTGATTTACTAGGATGCAATACAGTGATAGAATATAGTGAAATACCTGCTTCCAAATTTTAAGGGTGAAAATAAACGATTTGCAGAAAGGAAATGCAAACAATTAAAAATAAAGGGGTATGAACCGTCAGGTTAGATAGAGAATTAAATGCCAAAATGTGCCATATGATGAATAACGATGTCATTTTTTTAAGGAACATTTCCCAATAGCGCTTTAAGAAATCGTTCAAAACGATACAATGATGAAGAATGAATTTTATTTGTGAGAAGTGCAGGCTTGAAATAAAAATAAAATAGTCAGGATATGATTCTACTTGTCAAAGCCAAGTCTTTTACAAAACTGGCCACTTTGTAGGAGACGAATTTGACAGAAGAAACAGACTCCGGACTAAGAAAGGGAAATGGAAAATTAACTAGAAAGGCAAGGAGAAATAAAGTTGAGAAATAGGAAGAGTAGCCAAGAATGAAATATACTCCTTGTAAATATTTCTGCAATAGAAAATATAACTATATTTTCTATTGCAGAATTATTTTGATTGATTTGGATTGATGATATGTATGTTCGAACGTTTGCTTTCTGCCATTTATTGCATTGCGTTGAAGAAATGATTTTTTGTGTTTATATCAATAAGACCGAGATTTTGAGGTCATAGGTAATGGAAAATCTGAATTGAATAGAAGTTAAATGTAAAGGCATTTCATAATTACTAGCACAGTTGAACACAGAAGACATTATTAATTTTGCCTTACGTTCCAAGTGTTTTAAGGGATAATTATTCCATTATCAAGAATTAAGAAAAATAATGTTTCAATATCTTGTTGAATTATTTGAAGGGAACAGGAAGTTTTTCCTAAATATATATTGATGATAAACATATGCAATTGCAATATTTTGAAAATGATTGAGGTTAATTTTCTTTTGATGATGATGAATTTGATTTATTGTGTTGAAATGCATATTCTTTTGATTATGATGATTTTGATTGATTGTACTAAGGTGCATATTCTTTTGATGATGATGATTTTGATTTATTGTACTAAGGTGCATATTCTTTTGATGATGATGATTTTGATTTATTGCGTGGAAATGTATTTCTTTTGGAGATGATGATTTATTGAGGAATTATTTTTGGGTAAACCATAAAATGAGTTAATAGGAGGTGAATTCCACAGGAATTCAGGTACGTGACCGAGTGATGTCATGTAAAGGAGAAAATTTCACACTGAATAGGGTGATGTGTATTTGATCTGGTATTTTATGAGTTTTATTCGTTAGATAAACAATAGAGAGACACTGAAATAAACAGAGAGAGAGAGAGAGAGAGAGAGAGAGAGAGAGAGAGAGAGAGAGAGAGAGAGAGAGAGAGAGAGAGAGAGAGAGAAAAAAAATAATTGGAGTGAAGTGGTACTCAAAAGCCAATGTTGATGAAAAGTGATTACGTCGCAGGTTAAGTTAGCCAAAACAGCGACCAACGATGGAAACATATCAAGTGACTCACGCAACAAAAATGCACGCCTGCCAAGAAACCAGAAGTGACATATGATGTTACCATTACGTCAGAAGAAGGGACCAATAGAACACAAGAATAGCCATATGACGTGACGCAATTAGAACACCCTTGTTCTGGGATATTTAAGCTAATAACACATAGAAGAAGCGCGCTCTTTCCTACAGTAAACTGCCATAGTCGGTTGTCCCTTCTCCCTCTCCCCCCGTCATGGGGCAAGGCGCCACATCAGGTGCAGAGTTGGCCTGCACTTACTAAACGTCAAGTTAACAAGAAGAAACTTTCTAAGTGTCCAAAGCAGGACCACATTGGACCGAGTTCCCTATCAGCCAACAAATTACCTTTCAACCGGGAGGTATAAGATTATCTTTGATGAAGGACAAATTACCAAGAAGAGTGTCAATGAGTGGACACATCTACAAATCTACACATCATCAAATCGCACACATAAAAATCATGGATTTCGCATCCAGAAAGCTGAAGTGTGTAGCAGAAGTCTACAGTTGCAGCCTTCAATCTTCAAGAGTTTTTATTTTTCCAGTCTGTATTCAAAACCCAATTATTCAACGTAGAAGAATACTATGAAACTAATGTTCACCTAAATTCAAGAAGTAAAGTTAAGAAACTATACGGCATTTTACCATCACCCACTTTCCTGAGGGTCTAGATATAGATAATTATTTGCACTGATATGATTGGCTGAGATACTTTTATTAATTAAAATAATATTAAAGTGGTGCTCAATACAAGAAAAAGAAAATGCCCTAACACGCATCACACACACACACTCACACACACACACACACACACACACATATATATATATATATATATATATATATATATATATATATATATATATATATATATATATATATATATATATATATATATATATATATATATATATATGATAAATTTTTACATATTTAGACATGTTTTTCATATTCAAATAAGCCATATATTTTTTGATACATTATCTGGATTCTCTTAACGACCTCGGGATCACAGCCCCAGGCGAAATCACACAAAGACAAGAGCTTGTGACCGGCCGGGAATCGAATATGAAAAACACTTCTAAATTTGTAAAAAATTTTCATTAATCGAATGCCAAGTAACAAACTACCAAGTAGCTATGATGGTGAAGATGGGTTAATTTCAATTCTAAGTACAAAACACCTAAATTCGATAGGTATAAGTACAGAAATATTGTCATTGACTTTTATCTTTCTTCGTGACCAAGTGGTAGTCACTGTCTATACAAGCTTGCTGGACCAGGGTTCGATTCCTGGACGGTCACAAGCTCTTGTCTCTGTGTGATTTCGCCTGGGGCTCTGATCCCGAGTTCGTTAAGGGAATCCAGATATTAATGTATCAAAAAATATATGGCTTATTTGAATATGGAAAACACGTCTAAATGTGCAAAAATTTATCATTAATCGAATGCCAAGTAACAACTCACCAATTAGCTACGATGGTGAAGATGGGTTAATTTCAATTTTAAGTACAACACACCTAAATTCGATAGGTATAAGTACAAAAGAATTGTCATTGACTTTTATCTTTCTTCATGGCCAAGTGGTAGTCAGGGTCTATACAAGCTTGCCGGACCAGGGTTCGATTCCTGGCCGGTTACAAGCTCTTGTCTCTGTGATTTCGCCTGGGGCTCTGAGCCAGAATTCGTTAAGGGAATCCAGACATTAATGTATCAAAAAATATATGGCTTATCTGAATATGGAAAACACGTCTAAATGTGCAAAAATTTATCATTAATCGAATGCCAAGTAACAAACCAACAATTAGCTACGATGGTGAAGATGGGTTGATTTCAATTTTAAGTACAAAACACCTAAATCCGATAGGTATAAGTACAGAAAAATTGTCATAGACTTTAATCTTTCTTCATGGCCAAGTGGTAGTCACTGTCTATACAAGATTGCCGGACCAGAGTTTTATTCTCGGCCTGTCAAAAGCTCTTGTCTTTGTGTTATTTCGCCTGGGGTTCTGATCGAGAGGTCGTTAAGAAAATCCAGACATTAATGTATCAAAAAATATATGGCTTATTTGAATATGAAAAACACGTCTAAATGTGCAAAAAGTTATCATAAATCAAATGCCAAGTAAAAACTACCAATTAGCTACGATGGTGAAGATAGGTTGATTTCAATTCGAAGTAAAAAAAACCTAAATTCGATAGGTATAAGTACAAAATAATTATCATTGACTTTTATCTTTCTTCATGGCCAAGTGGTAGTCACTGTCTTTACAAGCTTGCCGGACCAGGGTTCGATTCCCGACCGGTCATAAGCTCTTGTCTTTGTGTGATTTCGCCTGGGGCTCTGAACCCGAGGTCGTTAAGATAATCCAGACATTAATTTATCAAGAAATATATGGCTTATTTGAATATGAAAAACACGCCTAAATGTGCAAAAAATTATCATTAATCAAATGCCAAGTAACAAACCAACAATTAGCTACGATGGTGAAGATGGGTTAATTTCAATTCTAGGTACAAAACACCTAAATTCAATTGGTATAAGTACAGAAGAATTGTCCTTGACTTTAATCTTTCTTCATGGCCAAGTGGTAGTCACTGTCTATACAAGCTTGCCGGACCAGGGTTCGATTCCCGACCGGTCATAAGCTCTTGTCTTTGTATGATTTCGCCTGGGGCTCTGATCCCGAGGTCGTTAAGATAATCCAGACATTAATTTATCAAGAAATATATGGCTTATTTGAATATGAAAAACACGCCTAAATGTGCAAAAAATTATCATTAATCGAATGCCAAGTAAAAACTACCAATTAGCTACGATGGTGAAGATAGGTTGATTTCAATTCGAAATAAAAAAAAACTAATTTCGATAGGTATAAGTACAAAAGAATTGTCATTGACTTTTATCTTTCTTCGTGGCCAAGTGGTAGTCACTGTCTTTATAAGCTTCCCGGACCAGGGTTCGATTCCCGGCCGGTCATGAGCTCTTGTCTTTATGAAATTTCATCTGGGGCTCAGATCCCGAGGTCGTTAAGAAAATCCAGACATTAATGTATCAAAAAATATATGGCTTATTAAAATATATATATATATATATATATATATATATATATATATATATATATATACATATATATATATGTATATATATATATATATATATATATATATATATATATATATATATATATACTTATATATAAAATATAATTTATATATATATCTATATATATATATATATATATATATATATATATATATATATATATATATATATATATATACGTATATATAAAATATAATTCATATATATATATATATATATATATATATGTATATATATATGTATATATATGTACTTATATATAATATATATATATATATATATATATATATATATATATATATATATATATATGTATATATGTATATATATATATAAATATATATATATATATATACATATATATATATATATATATATATATATATATATATATATATATATATATATATATATATATATATAAATATATATATGTATATATGTCATGTAAAGGAGAAAAAATCACACTGAATAAGGTGATATGTGTATTTGATTAAGTATTTCATTAATTTTATTCGTTAGATACATAGAGACATTGAAATAAATAGAGAGAGAGAGAGAGAGAGAGAGAGAGAGAGAGAGAGAGAGAGAGAGAGAGAGAGAGAGAGAGAGAGAGAGAGAGAGAGAGAGAGAGAGAGGAGAGAAAAATAATTGGAGTGAAGTGGTTTTCGAAAGCCAATGTTGATGAAAAGTGATTATGTCGCAGGTTGAGTTAGCCAAAACAACGACCAACGATGGAAACATATCGAGTGACTCATGCAACAAAAATGCGCGCCTTCCGAGAAACCGGAAGTGATATATGACGTTACCATTACGTCAGAAGAAGGGACCAATAGAACACAAGAATAGTCACATGACGTGACGCAATTACATCGCCCTTGTTCTGGGATATTTAAGATAATAACACATAGAAGAAGCGCGCTCTTTCCTACAGTAAACTGCCATAGTCGGTTGTCCCTTCTCCCTCTCCCCCCGTCATGGGGCAAGGCGCCACATCAGGTGCAGAGTTGGCCTGCACTTACTAAACGTCAAGTTAACAAGAAGAAACTTTCTAAGTGTCCAAAGCAGGACCACATTGGACAGAGTACCCTATCAGCCAACAAATTACCTTTCAACCGGGAGGTATAAGATTATCTTTGATGAAGGACTAATTACCAAGAAGAGTGTCAATGAGTGGACACATCTACAAATCTACACATCATCAAATCGCCCACATAAAAATCATGGATTTCGCATCCAGAAAGCTGAAGTGTGTAGCAGAAGTCTACAGTTGCAGCCTTCAATCTTCAAGAGTTTTTATTTTTCCAGTCTGTATTCAAAACCCAATTATTCAACGTAGAAGAATACTATGAAACTAATGTTCACCTAAATTCAAGAAGTAAAGTTAAGAAACTATACGGCATTTTACCATCACCCACTTTCCTGAGGGTCTAGATATAGATAATTATTTGCACTGATATGATTGGCTGAGATACTTTTATCAATTAAAATAATATTAAAGTGGTGCTTAATACAAGAAAAAGAAAATGCCCTAACACGCATCACACACACACACTCACACACACACACACACACATATATATATATATATATATATATATATATATATATATATATATATATATATATATATATATGATAAATTTTTACATATTTAGACATGTTTTTCATATTCAAATAAGCCATATATTTTTTGATACATTATCTGGATTCTCTTAACGACCTCGGGATCACAGCCCCAGGCGAAATCACACAAAGACAAAAGCTTGTGACCGGCCGGGAATCGAATATGAAAAACACTTCTAAATGTGTAAAAATTTATCATTAATCTAATGCCAAGTAACAAACTACCAAGTAGCTATGATGGTGAAGATGGGTTAATTTCAATTCTAAGTACAAAACACCTAAATTCGATAGGTATAAGTACAGAAATATTGTCATTGACTTTTATCTTTCTTCGTGACTAAGTGGTAGTCACTGTCTATACAAGCTTGCTGGACCAGGGTTCGATTCCTGGACGGTCACAAGCTCTTGTCTCTGTGTGATTTCGCCTGGGGCTCTGATCCCGAGTTCATTAAGGGAATCCAGATATTAATGTATCAAAAAATATATGGCTTATTAGAATATGGAAAACACGTCTAAATGTGCAAAAATTTATCAATAATCGAATGCCAAGTAACAACTCACCAATTAGCTACGATGGTGAAGATGGGTTAATTTCAATTTTAAGTACAAAACACCTAAATTCGATAGGTATAAGTACAAAAGAATTGTCATTGACTTTTATCTTTCTTCATGGCCAAGTGGTAGTCAGGGTCTATACAAGCTTGCCGGACCAGGGTTCGATTCCTGGCTGGTTACAAGCTCTTGTCTCTGTGATTTCGCCTGGGGCTCTGAGCCAGAGTTCGTTAAGGGAATCCAGACATTAATGTATCAAAAAATATATGGCTTATCTGAATATGGAAAACACTTCTAAATGTGCAAAAATTTATCATTAATCGAATGCCAAGTAACAAACCAACAATTAGCTACGATGGTGAAGATGGGTTGATTTCAATTCTAAGTAAAAAACACCTAAATCCGATAGGTATAAGTACAGAAAATTTGTCATAGACTTTTATCTTTCTTCATGGCCAAGTGGTAGTCACTGTCTATACAAGATTGCCGGACCAGAGTTTTATTCTCGGCCTGTCAAAAGCTCTTGTCTTTGTGTTATTTCACCTGGGATTCTGATCAAGAGGTCGTTAAGAAAATCCAGACATTAATGTATCAAAAAATATATGGCTTATTTGAATATGAAAAACACGTCTAAATGTGCAAAAAGTTATCATAAATCAATTGCCAAGTAAAAACTACCAATTAACTACGATGGTGAAGATAGGTTGATTTCAATTCGAAGTAAAAAAAACCTAAATTCGATAGGTATAAGTACAAAATAATTGTCATTGACTTTTATCTTTCTTCATGGCCAAGTGGTAGTCACTGTCTTTACAAGCTTGCCGGACCAGGGTTCGATTCCTGGCCGGTCACAAGCTCTTGTCTCTGTGTAATTTCGCCTGGGGCTCTGATCCCGAGGTCGTTAAGAGAATCCAGACACTAATGTATCAAAAAATATATGGCTTATTTGAATATGGAAAACACGTCTAAATGTGCGAAAATTTATCATTAATCGAATGCCAAGTAACAAACCACCAATTAGCTACGATGGTGAAGATGGGTTAATTTCAATTCTTGGTACAAAACACCTAAATTCAATAGGTATAAGTAAAGAAGAATTTTCATTGACTTTTATCTTTCTTCATGGCCAAGTGGTAGTCACTGTCTATACAAGCTTGCCGGACCAGGGTTCGATTCCCGACCGGTCATAAGCTCTTGTCTTTGTGTGATTTCGCTTAGGGCTCTGATCCCGAGGTCGTTAAGATAATCCAGACATTAATTTATCCAAAAATATATGGCTTATTTGAATATGAAAAACACGCCTAAATGTGCAAAAAATTATCTTTAATTGAATGCCAAGTAAAAACTACCAATTAGCTACGATGGTGAAGATAGGTTGATTTCAATTCGAAATAAAAAAAACGAATTTCAATAGGTATAAGTACAAAAGAATTGTCATTGACTTTTATCTTTCTTCCTGGCCAAGTGGTAGTCACTGTCTTTATAAGCTTCCCGGACCAGGGTTCGATTCCCGGCCGGTCATAAGCTCTTGTCTTTATGAAATTTCATCTGGGGCTCAGATCCCGAGGTCGTTAAGAAAATCCAGACATTAATGTATCAAAAAATATATGGCTTATTAAAATATATATAAATATATATATATATATATATATATATATATATATATATATATATATATATACTTATATATAAAATATAATTTATATAAATATATATATATATATATATATATATATATATATATATATATATATATATATACTTATATATAAAATATAATTTATATATATATATATATATATATATATATATGTATATATATATATACTTATATATAAAATATATATATATATATATATATATATATATATATATATATATATATATATATATACATATATTTATGTATATATATATATATATATATATATATATATATATATATATATATATATATATTTATATATATATATATATATATATATATATATATAAATATATGTATATATATATATATATATATATATATATATATATATATATATATTTATATATATATATATGTATATATGTCATGTAAAGGAGAAAAAATCACACTGGATAAGGTGATATGTGTATTTGATTAAGTATTTTATTAATTTTATTTGTTAGATAAACAATAGAGAGACATTGAAATATATAGAGAGAGAGAGAGAGAGAGAGAGAGAGAGAGAGAGAGAGAGAGAGAGAGAGAGAGAGAGAGAGAGAAAAAAAATAATTGGAGTGAAGTGGTACTCGAAAGCCAATGTTGATGAAAAGGGATTACGTCGAAGGTTAAGTTAGCCAAAACAACGACCAACGATGGAAACATATCGAGTGACTCATGCAACAAAAATGCACGCCTTCCGAGAAACCGGAAGTGACATATGACGTTACCATTACGTCAGAAGAAGGGACCAATAGAACACAAGAATAGTCACATGACGTGACGCAATTAGAACACCCTTGTTCTGGGATATTTAAGCTAATAACACATAGAAGAAGCGCGCTCTTTCCTACAGTAAACTGCCATAGTCGGTTGTCCCTTCTCCCTCTCCCCCCGTCATGGGGCAAGGCGCCACATCAGGTGCAGAGTTGGCCTGCACTTACTAAACGTCAAGTTAACACAAAGAAACTTTCTAAGTGTCCAAGGCAGGACCGCATGGGGCTGAGTTCCCTATTAGCCAACAAATTACCTTTCAACCGTGAAGTATAAGATTATCTTCGATGAAGGAGAAATTACCAAGAAGAATATCAATGAGTGGACACATCTACGAAGAAGCGATCCCCAAATCGCCCACATAGAAATCATGGATTTCGCATCCAGACAGCTGAAGTGCGTAGAAGAAGTCTATAGTTAGAGCCTCCAATCTTCAAGAGTTTTTTATTGTTCCAGTCTGTATTTACAACCCAATTATTCAAAGTAGAAGAATATTGTAAAACTAATGTTCACCTAAATTCAAGAAATAAAGTTAAGGAACTATATGGCATTTTACCATCACCCACTTTCCTGAGGGTCTAAATATAAATAGTTATTTGCACTGATATGAGTGATTGAGATACTTTTATTAATTAAAATAATATTAAAGTGGTGCTTAATAAAAGAAATAGAAAATGCCCCAACACGCATCACAAATGATGGTAGCTTAAATGGATGAAATGCCGTGTGATATTTATCAAAGCACAAATTAATGAATAACTTCTTCCAGATACCAGTTGTACACCTTTGCAAAATAAACATCAAGATGCCAAATAAATAGCGAGGACGTGAGACAAAGCAAGAGTCTAAACACAAGAATTAATTACCGAAGCGAAGAGATGTAAACAAAAGAACAAAAAAGAAGAAATGTGAGTGGTATAATGTCTCTTAATAATGTCTCTCAGTTCAAAGTGAAAAACTTGTCTCTCGTTTAAGAATAGGAATTTTTTTTTTTTTTATTTCGCTAGGGTTTCTTGGATGATACATGAATTATTTTTATTTTCTTCTTGTGTAAAACCAAATGTATTATGATTTTCTAAAAGTGATGGTAATGATATTATCAGCCCAAAGAATATAGAAGTGAAATATGATTTAAAATACAAGTAGGTAAAAAATACAAACGAGCAACTTCCCATAAAAAAAAAAAAAAAATAGAGTTTAAAGAATTGACACCAATTACTAACCCCGCTAACATGAATTTGGTAGGGAAATTAACACAAATTTTTGTGTGTGGAAACATAGGTAGGAATAAACAAAATAAAAAGGTTAGTGAAATATACCTTGGATAAGTGGTTAGCTGATACTGAAAGTAGAATGGTTAGTCTGAAAATAAACAATGAAACAGCAAAATTAAACTGGTTATGTTAACCGTGAATACAAATGTAAATGATGCTAACACAACCTTGAATGGTAAGTAATTCAAAAATGTAGCAAATTTGAGTTAGTTTAAAAAATAATATAGGCAATTATGGCGATCAGCCAAAGAGACAGACAGGTTAACAAATCTGCATAAGTTCCTCTAGGTCTAGGTAAAATATGAGGGTGGCTCGGTAAATGAAATTGCCACACAAATGGAGTATTACGTAGCAACAGTAAAAAGGACATGATTCCTTTGTTAAAGGTAAGTTTATTGCTAATGATAATTCCCTATATGTAGAAATAAATGAGGCATTGAAATATGTGGCAAGTAGCATCCTAGATATGAGTTTTACGAAAAGAAAGGGAAACTAGCAATAACCATAGGAAACCAAGAGGTATAATTCTAAGGAACTAATAGCCACAAATCCTATAAGAGAAATTTAAATAGTTGCAGGGAAGTTAGAACTCAGAAACAGTAGACTGGAACGAGGCGCAAATTACCCTAGAGTTTAACAGAATAATGAGCAGAAATTTAGTTCAAAGACAGTTGAAACAAATAGAGAGGACACATTTAATTCTTGGGAAAAATTACATAAATGGGGATAGAAATCAGGTAGAATAATGAAAAACGGGAAGACATACCGGGCAGAACGGCAGGCACAAAAATAAGGAACTCCATCATGAAATAAACGAAGACACTTCTCAGAACGCCCTCCGGCACAAAGAAAGTGAAATAAAAATCCTCCAAGTAGTGAAAAAAGAAATTAATTAAAAATAGTTAGCCGGATAGAAAGGAAGTCAGGAAGACGAAAAATATTATATTGGAAAGATAGGCATATGTAGCGGAGGTACATCCACGTTGCAAGTGACCATTTTATCTTATAGAGACTCTGGCAAATAAAGTTGAAATACTAGGATGCAATACAGTGATAGAATATAGTGAAATACCTGCTTCCAAATTTTAAGGGTGAAAATAAACGATTTGCAGAAAGGAAATGCAAACAATTAAAAATAAAGGGGTATGAACCGTCAGGTTAGATAGAGAATTAAATGCCAAAATGTGGCATATGATGAATAACGATGTCATTTTTTTAAGGAACATTTCCCAATAGCGCTTTAAGAAATCGTTCAAAACGATACAATGATGAAGAATGAATTTTATTTGTGAGAAGTGCAGGCTTGAAATAAAAATAAAATAGTCAGGATATGATTCTACTTGTCAAAGCCAAGTCTTTTACAAAACTGGCCACTTTGTAGGAGACGAATTTGACAGAAGAAACAGACTCCGGACTAAGAAAGGGAAATGGAAAATTAACTAGAAAGGCAAGGAGAAATAAAGTTGAGAAATAGGAAGAGTAGCCAAGAATGAAATATACTCCTTGTAAATATTTCTGCAATAGAAAATATAACTATATTTTCTATTGCAGAAATATTTTGATTGATTTGGATTGATGATATGTATGTTCGAACGTTTGCTTTCTGCCATTTATTGCATTGCGTTGAAGAAATGATTTTTGTGTTTACATCAATAAGACTGCGATTTTGAGGTCATAGGTAATGGAAAATCTGAATTGAATAGAAGTTAAATGTAAAGGCATTTCATAATTACTAGCACAGTTGAACACAGAAGACATTATTAATTTTGCCTTACGTTCCCAGTGGTTTAAGGGATAATTATTCCATTATCAAGAATTAAGAAAAATAATGTTTCAATATTTTGTTGAATTATTTGAAGGGAACAGGAAGTTTTTCCTAAATATATATTGATGATAAACATATGCAATTGCATTATTTTAAAAATGATTGAGGTTAATTTTCTTTTGATGATGATGAATTTGATTTATTGTGTTGAAATGCATATTCTTTTGATTATGATGATTTTGATTTATTGTACTAAGGTGCATATTCTTTTGATGATGATGATTTTGATTTATTGTACTAAGGTGCATATTCTTTTGATGATGATGATTTTGATTTATTGCGTGGAAATGTATTTCTTTTGGTGATGATGATTTATTGAGGAATTATTTTTGGGTAAACCATAAAATGAGTTAATAGGAGGTGAATTCCACAGGAAACAGGAATTCAGGTACGTGACCGAGTGTTGTCATGTAAAGGAGAAAATTTCATTCTGAATAAGGTGATATGTGTATTTGATTAAGTATTTTATTAGTTTTATTCGGAAGATAAACGATAGAGAGACACTGATATAAAGAGAGAGAGAGAGAGAGAGAGAGAGAGAGAGAGAGAGAGAGAGAGAGAGAGAGAGAGAGAAAAAAATAATTGGAGTGAAGTGGTACTCAAAAGCCAATGTTGATGAAAAGTGATTACGTCGCAGGTTAAGTTAGCAAAAACAACGACCAACGATGGAAACATATCGAGTGACTCACGCAACAAAAATGCACGCCTGCCAAGAAACTGGAAGTGACATATGACATTACAATTACGTCAGAAGAAGTGACCAATAGAACACAAGAATAGTCACATGACGTGACGCAATTACAACGCCCTTGTTCTGGGATATTAAGGCTAATAACACATAGATGAACCAAGCTCTTTCCTGCAGTAAACTGCCATAGTCGGTTGTCCCTTCTCCCTCTCCCCCCGTCATGGGTCAAGTTAACAAGAAGAAACTTTCTAAGTGTCCAAAGCAAGACCACATTGGACCGAGTTCCCTAATAGTCAACAAATTACCTTTCAACTGGGAGGTATAAGATTATCTTTGATGAAGGAAAAATTACCAAGAAGAGTGTCAATGAGTGAATACATCTACAAATCTACACATCCTCAAATCGCCCACATAGAAATCATGGATTTCGCATCCAGAAAGCTGAAGTGTGTAGCAGAAGTCTGCAGTTGCAGCCTTCAATCTTCAAGAGTTTTTATTTTTCCAGTCTGTATTCAAAACCCAATTATTCAACGTAGAAGAATACTGTAAAACTAATGTTCACCTAAATTCAAGAAGTAAAGTTAAGGAACTATACAGCATTTTACCATCACCCACTTTCCTGAGGGTCTAGATATAGATAATTATTTGCACTGATATGATTGGCTGAGATACTTTTATCAGTTAAAATAATATTAAAGTGGTGTTAATACAAGAAATAGAAAATGCCCTAACACGCATCACACACACACACTCACACACACACACACATACACACACACACACACACACATATATATATATATATATATATATATATATATATATATATATATATATATATATATATATATATATGATAAATTTTTACACATTTAGACGTGTTTTTCATATTCAGATGAGCCATATATTTTTTTGATATATTATCTGGATTCTCTTAACGACCTCGGAATCACAGCCCCAGGCGAAATCACACATAGACAAGAGCTTGTGACCGGCCGGGAATCGAATATGAAAAACACTTCTAAATGTGTAAAAGTTTATCATTAATCGAATGCCAAGTAACAAACTACCAAGTAGCTATGATGGTGAAGATGGGTTAATTTCAATTCTAAGTACAAAACACCTAAATTAGATGGGTATAAGTACAGAAAATTGTCAGTGACTTTTATCTTTCTTCGTGACCAAGTGGTAGTCACTGTCTATACAAGCTTGCTGGACCAGGGTTCGATTCCTGGCCGGTCAAAAGCTCTTGTCTCTGTGTGATTTCGCCTGGGGCTCTGATCCCGAGTTCGTTAAGGGAATCCAGACATTAATGTATCGAAAAATATATGGCTTATTTGAATATGGGAAACAGGTCTAAATGTGCAAAAATTTATCATTAATCGAATGCCAAGTAACAAACCGCCAATTAGCTACGATGGTGAAGATGGGTTGATTTTAATTCTAAGTACAAAAAACCTAAATTCGATAGGTATAAGTACAGTAGAATTGTCATTGACTTCTATTTTTCTTCATGGCCAAGTGGTAGTCACTGTCTATACAAGCTTGCCGAACCAGGGTTCGATTCCCGGCCGGTCACAAACTTTTGTCTTTGTGTGATTTTGCCTATGGCTCTGATCCCGAGGTCGTTAAGAGAATCCAGACATTAATGTATCAAAAAATATATGGCTTATTAAAATATATATATATATATATATATATATATATATATATATATATATATATATATATATATATATATATATATATATATATATATATATATATATATATATATATATATATATATATATATATATGTGTGTGTGTGTGCGTGTATATATATATATATATATATATATATATATATATATATATATATATATATATATATATATATATATATATATATATATATATATATATATATATATATATATATGTGTATATATATATATATATATATATATATATATATATATATATATATATGTATATATATACATATATATATATATATATATATATATATATATATATATATATATATATATATATATATATATCACTACCTTTTTGGTGTCGTGATGCATGTTCTTATTGCACGAATAAGGAGGACAGTGATGGATTTTATATCAGATATAAAATTGGTCAGTGGTAACGAAACCACTTGGGAAAACTAAACAATATTTATTAATAAAATGTTTTTGAAAAGCCAACCTTATGACTACCTAACAGTTCAACAACTAAACACTAAACAAAAAACAATTTTTAATTAACACTCAACAACTAATGATTAGCAAATAACACTTAAATAACAATCAATAATGAACACTTATTCAATTGATGATTAATGACACTTAAATAATTAAAGACAAAATTCCCTCAAACTTTCAACGAGAGAGTCAACTATTTAAATGACTAAACACACAAATAATATTTTAAGAAAATCCTTCGGCGGGAAATACCACACTCTCAACTAGAAAGAGTAAAAATAAAAAAACTTAGGAATTAAACAAAATACTAAATGCCTAAATATTTTCACACTCTTTGAGGCTGGAGAAAGACAACACCCATAGCTCCAAATAAGGTAGCGGCTCTAATGGCACACTGCTACTGTAGGGAGTAAAGCTCTGTAGGATCCCTCATAAAAAGGTGGAAATGGAGTCCCAATCTAACAAAAAGGTTAATGACTGCTCCTACCTGGCAGCTGTCTCCCTACATGACTCCAACAAGCTCAAAGGCTCCTGCAGCTAAACCTGACGAGGATGCATCGACGGAGGTGTTTCTCCCGATTCCACCTGATAGCTGAGATTTCAGCGTCGGCTCTGCGGACTGCAGAAGAGAACATGCAGGAACTGCAAAACACCGTAGGTGCAGATATGCACCTGGAAAAAGCCGTTAACAGTGGGGGGCAAGCAGCTGCAGTAGGTCCTGGAAACCTTGGGCAATGACTGTCCACTTTAGCCATCGAGTTCCTCACTGGTAAACTCCAGTGTCTCTTTCCATCCAAGGACTCGGAAAACAAAGAAACTAAGCGTTAAACTAGACACTTATAAGTTATAAAATGAGCTGAGAGGAGGTTAAAGCAGCATTTCAACAGAAACACTTTAAATTTACAAATACAGCCTTATAAACAAGAATTTTTACTCTAATTTCACATAAAAAAAAATGAATGTAGAAATAAGGCTAATAAAAATCCAATAGATATTTAAGTTAATCCATAATATATATATATATATATATATATATATATATATATATATATATATATATATATATATATATATATGTGATGGTCCGAGAGAAGGTTGTGACTCAAAGACAGGATGAAAGCAACTGCGTGATATTATTATAGAACACTATGCTTTATATACAAAAGCTCAAGGCAACAGGAAATTTCATGTTCAAAATCGACAACGTTACCGATGAGAAAAACAGGCATTTTTATTCAGGTTCTTTTTAGTGCGAGGGAAGAGTGAAGATACAAGCATAATATATACAAAAAATTAACTATGTGCGATTGTGTGACACATGGTTGGTTCAATATATATATATATATATATATATATATATATATATATATATATATATATATATATATATATATATATATATATATATATATATATATATATACATATATATATATATATATATATATATATATATATATATATATACATATATATATATATATATATATATATATATATATATATATATATATATATATATATATATATATATATATATATATATATATATATATATATATATATATATATATATATATATATATATATAGAGAGAGAGAGAGAGAGAGAGAGAGAGAGAGAGAGAGAGAGAGAGAGAGAGAGAGAGAGAGATACATATATATTTATATATATATATATATATATATATATATATATATATATATATATATATATATATATATATATATATATATATATATATATATATATATATATATTGCCTTGGTCTGAGGTTTTCTTACTAATCACATTATAACGTGTTTCACTTAGGGCCAAGTAATCCAGACTATATTTCATAAATTTACTTGCCACTTGTTGTAACTTCCCAATCTTATTTATGATTCTAACATTCCAATTACCAGTTTTCAATTTTTCTCTAGTATCTATAAACCTGACGATTCTCGGCACACTGTTACGCCCGGGACTTGGGGTCTTTCAGTCATGTACTCTTTCCATTGACTGAATAAAATTCATAGAGGATTCAATGGCAAGATTCATCAAATGATAACCAGTTCCTTGTGATGCGCAGTGCCCATCTAACCATGTCAAGTGACCCCAGCTGGGCCTTATTCTTTACATATTCTCCACTGTTCTTAAGCACCTGATACACCGAGATTACCAAATCATTCTTCCCTCAAGGGATTAATTACTGCACAGGTATTGTTCAGTGGCAACTTTCCTGTTGGTAAGGGTAGTAAGGACTCTTTAGCTATAGTAAGCAGCTCTTTACGGAAGACATTCCTAAATCAAACCATTGTTCTCCAGTCTAGGGTAGGCCCAGAGCCTCTGTACCATGGCTTCCCACTGACTTGGGTCAGAGTTCTCTTGCTTGAGGGCAGACTCGAGCATACTTCTCTTCCTCATATTTTGTTGATAGTTTTTATATGAAATATTTATTTCAATGTTATCGTACTTGAAATATTTTCTTTTAATTAATTATTACTTCTCTTATTTCCTTATCTCCTTCCCTCACGGAGCTAGTTTTCCTTTTGGAGGCCCTCTGGCTTATAGCAGCATGCTTTTCCTGTTGTTCCAGCTATATATATGTACATAGATATATGTATATATATATGTATATATATATATATATATATAAATATATATATATATATATATATATATATATATATATATATATATATATATATATATATATATATATATATATATATATATATATATATATATATGTGTGTTGTGTGTGTGTGTGTGTGTGCATATGTATATGTATATATATATATATATATATATATATATATATATATATATATATATATATATATATATATATATATATATATATATATATATATATATATATATATATATATATATATATATATATATATATATATATATATATATAAATATAAATATATATATATATATATATATATATATATATATGTATATATATATATATATATATATATATATATATATATATATATGTGTGTGTGTGTGTGTGTGTATATATGTATAAATATATATATATATATATATATATATATATATATATATATATATATGTATATATACATATGTATATATATATATGCATATATATATATATATATATATATATATATATATATATATATATATATATGCATATATATATATATATATATATATATATACAGTATATGTATATTTATATATATATACATAAATATATATATATAAATATTTATATATAGTTATATATATATATATATATATATATATATATATATATTTATATATATATATATATATATATATATATATATATATATATATATATATATACATATGTGCGTGTGTGTGTATATATGTATAAATAAATAAATATATATATATATATATATATATATATATATATATATATATACATATGTGCGTGTGTGTGTATATATGTATAAATAAATAAATATATATATATATATATATATATATATATATATATATATATATATATACTGTGGTACCTCCACATACGAATTTAATCCTTTCCACAACCGACTTCGGATGTAGAAAATGTTCGGATGTCAAAACGAATTTTTCCATAAGAATACATTGAAATAGGATTAATCCGTGGTTGAGCCCAAAAACCTATGATAACTACACATAATTTCCCATGAGAATCATTCACACTAAATTAGATAATAGACATGTAAAAAAGAAGAATTATCAAAAAATGATAGATAAGAAACGGGTTTTTAGCGTCACTTTACCTTAGAAACTCCAGTGCAGGTGTTGTTGGTCTACCTACGCAGAGAGGAGACGGACGGGTGGCGAGGAGGTAGAGAGGTTAACTACGATAAACGTGCACTACCGTAACTTATTCTAACTTACACTAAGTGAACTTTAACATAACTTAGCTTATTTATTTTTTTTATTTTTATATTTTATATTTTGTTTTACATCTTCTTTTTTTCTTTTTGATGATTAATTTTAATCACTTTCACTCTTTCCACTTAAAATTGATTGGATTTCTTTCGCTTCACTCTTTGCTGTTTTCTTTGAACCACTTCCATCCTCTTCATCACGAGTTCGCTTCGTAGTTTTTTAAAGAAACTATCGATAGATAATTGCTTGGTACGGCTTTTCAGAATGTTTCGAAAGTGAGTTAGGCAAACATCATCGAACTGCGCAACTACACGACAAACCTGCAATTTTTTTGGGTGGTATTTGTCGATGAAGTTGACCACGTCTTGATATTTTCCTAACACCTCTTTTATTTGCGCCGAACCTAACACATGTTCTACCTCCTCGATCCCTTCCTCGTCATCACTCATGTGCTCAGACATAGCATGGAGTTCCTTGAGCTCCTCTGTGGTAAGTTCGTTGTGATGTTCGGCGACGAGTTCCGTGATGTCATCTGCGTCGACCTCCAGACCCATGGACTTGCCAAGGGAGACGATTTCCCCCACGTCTTCCGCTGCACCCACCACGGGATCAGGTTCGGGGTCAAAACCTTCGAAATCTCGGGGAGAAACTGCATCAGGCCACAGCTTCTTCCAGGCAGAATTGAGGGTTCGTCGAGTTAATCCCACCCAAGCCTGATCTATGATCTTCAAGCAGTGCACGATGTTGAAGTGGCTTTTCCAAAATTCACGCAAAGTTAAGTTTGTGCTTTGTGTGACATAAAAGCACTGCTTGAATAGGTGCTTGGTGTGGAGCTTCTTGAAATTCGAGATGACTTGCTGGTCCATGGGCTCGAGGATAGAGGTGGTATTCGGTGGAAGTTACAGGACCTTTATGAACTTAAATTCATCAAAGATATCATCTTCAAGCCCGGGGGGGGGGGGGGGTGAGCGGGTGCATTGTCAAGGCATAGCAGGCACTTTAAAGGCAATTTCTGCTCATGAAGATACTTCTTCACAGAAGGGCCGAAAACTTAGTTAACCCATTGCACAAAGAACTGCCTAGTGACCCAGGCCTTCGAGTTGGATCGCCAGAAAACATGAAGCTGGTCCTTATCCACGTTGTGTGCCTTAAATGCCCTAGGGTTCTCCGAATGGTAAACCAGTAAGGGCTTGACTTTAAAGTCCCCGCTAGCGTTGGCATATAAGGGCAAGAGTCAACCGATCCTTCATTGGCTTATGCCCAGGCAATTTCTTCTCTTCGGCGGTGATGTAGGTTCGACTGGGCATCTTCTTCCAAAACAGCCCGGTTTCATCACAATTAAACACTTGCTGCTCTACGTAGCCTTCTTCCAGCACGATCCTTTCAAAGTTCTTGACAAAGTCAGCTGCAGCCTTTGTGTCCGCACTAGCAGCCTCTCCGTGGCGAACAAGTGAATGAATCCCGGACCGTTTCTTAAATTTCTCAAACCAGCCACGAGATGCCTTGATATCGTCTGAGGAAGGTTCGGTTGAACTCTCCCCAGCATCACCCCCAGAGCTCTCCTCATTCAAGTCCGTGAAGATGGCGTGCGCCTTCTCGCAGATGATGGTTTTGGTGATGGTGTCGCCAACAATCTCTCTGTCCTTGATCCAGATTAGCAGAAGTCGTTCCATCTCTTCTATGATAGGGCTACGGCGTTTTGAAATAATGGTGATACCCTTAAAAGGTTTCACTGCTTTAATGGCTTCCTTCTGTTTCAGGATTGTCGAGATCGTCGACATATTACGGCCATATTGTTTAGCAAGTTCACTCAATAATTTCCTGCTTTACGTCTAAAGAAAGCATTTCCTTCTTCCTTTTCTCACCACTACCACTACCACTTGCAAAACTATGCCTTTTAGGACCCATACTTTACGTAAATTACAGTAAAAGGATGCACGTAAAAAATCACGATTAAAACAGTACAATAATAGCAGAACGCACAGGGCACAACCGCAAGAAGCCGACGAGAACAGAGGAATGACCCAAGTCACGCTAATTGAGGGTCCCTCCAAGGTCGAAGTGCCGCCTTCTATCGACGGAAATAAAAAGTACATCCGGCGCTATGAGTACCAACTACGCGTACGAGTATTGTTTACTTCGGGTGTAGAAAAAAAAATTCGGGTGTAGAGTAGGAACGTGTTCGAATTGTACTTCACGTGTCGAAAAATTCGGATACAACCGGTACGACGAAAATTGCTTACTTTGTGTGTCGAAATAAAATTCGGGTGTAGAGTCAAAAATTTGCTTGAATTTTACTTCGGATGTTGGAGAATTCGGATGTAGATACGTTCGGATGTAGAGGTTCCACTGTATATATATATATATATATATATATATATATATATATATATATATATATATATATATATATATATATATATATATATATATATATATACATAAAAGCACCGAACAGTAACCATAAATAATATATAACGATTCAGAAGCTTTATCAGCCACGTGGCAAATCCCTCTACAGTTTCTCCAAATGACCAACCATCTGTATTGTTTGCCTCTTGGATGTTCTGATTTTTTATGAATTGGGTTTCCCTTTGTTCCAATTCTTCACATGATGATCCATCAATGATTTAATCACTTACTTCTCTTATAAATTTTTATAACTTCTTTCACTTCTATCTACACATACATCCCATTTTCAACCAATTTTCATACGTGCCAAACAGTATATAAAGGAAAATCACAAATTCCGGAAATAGGAAGAAACTAATCTAGTAGTAAAATTTAAATACATTCTTTCAAATCTAACTGACATTTTGAGTTTTGCTTATGGAACTGTTGTATATTTCTTTAAATTAATGTGATTAGCCAACGAAAAACGGATTAATTTACAGCTTCTTTGCCACATCTTTCAAACTTATCTTGCCAAACATTACAAAAGTAAGTAAACAATAAATATTTCTGCAAACAAAAAATTGGAGAAATTGATTTCAAAGCCTATGTTTTCATCATATGTCTTATCATTTTTTTTTTCTACTTTTAAATCAATGGATGCCTCTTTATTTATTACCACTACTTGTGTACGCAATCTGTAAATGAGACGGCTAAAAATTTGAATAAATATACTCACACTTAGCAACAAACACACACACAGTTCCAACCGTTCCCACAATTCCCCCCTCTGCTAACTACGACGCGGTAGTTTCAGCAATTGGTGGGATATTGATATATATATATATATATATATATATATATATATATATATATATATATATATGTGTGTGTGTGTGTGTGTGTATATATATATATATATATATATATATATATATATATATATATATATATATATATATATATATATATATATATATATATATATATATATATATATATATATATATATGACCCGTGTAGATGGACAGAGGGTAAATAGAATGCATTATCCTTAGTGACTGTATTCAATTTCCTATAATCAATACACAATCTTGCCGAGCTATCCTTTTTCCTAACAGCTACAATTGGAGAACCCCAGGGGGATTCGCTCTCCTTGATTATCCCTTGAAACTTAATTTATTAATTTCCCTTTCTATCTCTCCCTGGAAATGAATGGGTACCTTGTAAGGCTTTGACCTAATCGGCTCCGCCTGCCCAGTTTCAATGCTAAAGGGAAATCAATCAATCCTCCCGGGTGACTCATCTCCAATTGCAATTACATCAAAATATTTATTGACAATGTCACTAACTACAGGCTGATATTCTGACGGACATAATTTTTGCGCTTGCATAATCAAATTCTGAGTGCGTTCGTCTGTGCAGGCTGGAGTTGTGGCTCCCATCATCCCATTATAATCAATTTCACATAACTCTAATTCACACGCAGAATCACTTCCTAAAACAATCCTTTTATTTGACAAATTAACTATCGTTATATCAGCTTTGTTCTCTTAATTTTTTTTCAAGCCCTAAAATATCATATGGGCCCAAATGCCATGGGGTTTAACAACTACCTTGGTTCCTTCCGCAAGGGGGCAACACGGGGTCACAGATATACTCGTAAGGGTCTGGGGGGACAACACTTCTTCACTATCAGGTAGAGTTGTTACGTTACTTAAATGTCTCTCCGAGCTAACACACGCACTTACTGTCTCATGACTTTCTATCAGCAAAATGTACCCTCCTCCTTTTACTGTTATTGTATAATTCCCCAAAAAAGGCAAATTTGATTATTAGATATAAAGTCTATGCCAAGGATAGCCTCGATTCCTGGAATTCCCAAGGTGGGCAAGACAAAAAAATCATGTGTAAACTTTACTGGATGATTGATATATGAATTATGTGTAGTTTATTTCCTCCTGGCGTGTCAAGAACAATGGATGCCGCTGGCTGTAGTGGAT
>NC_090759.1:1426679-1436679 GCF_036898095.1 Palaemon carinicauda
TTCAAGTTTATCAAAAATGATTTTCTGCAATCAAGAAATGTTATCAACACATATGAATAATAATTTCACCAGTTTTTTGTATGTTAATACTCTGTGGTCTTTTAATTATTTAAAGACATTTATCATTTGGACATTGATTTATATCCATGGAGAATATACATACACATCACTAATTTCTAAAAGAACACACTTTACATAACCACAATATTCATTCATTTGTTACCCTCAATATTTTTATGAGTGCCCAGATTTTCATGGCATTCTACAAGGAGTTTAGTAGTGTTTCTTGATTATGTCTAACAAAATCTAAGGTTTTCCCATATACAGAGTTATTTTGTGTAAACTCGTTATCTCTTGATAAATAATATCAGTGTTCGATGTATGTCTCTTTACAGTTTGTAAAGACATCCTCAACCCCTTTCTATTTATTTGATATGCCCCTTTTATTTCTCTATTTGAGCTCTAATGTTCATGTTTTATTTCATCTTTCTTACTTTAAGAAAAATATTGTACAGTTTGTGTTAGATCACTAGTAAATTCGGGTGCATTTTCCAAGAGAAATATCTGGACAAATGAATGTCTATTTATTTATCCTGTCCTCAAATTATTCTGCTACAGACTCATCAAGACCAGTATGTTTTTATTATATGTAAAGTTTTGGGAATAAAGTCCTTGGTAGTCCAATGGTATCACCACTATGGGATTGAAAAATGCAATTGAACTCTCCCATACGATTCTTATCTTTTCATGATCTTTATACTTCTTACGTGTAGGCATTTTTCTACAATATCAAACATCTTTTTTAGGTCAAAATTTATTCATCATTAAATGCAGTCTTTGATTTCTGAATGTCCTACTAACTTGAGCATGAGTGATTGTTAGTATTTTATTAGTATGTCAAGAATTTCTAGTCTTGAACAAGTATTTTCTCCCTAGTTTTTGTATGTATTCCTGCAAGTAATATACAATTCTGTTCTCTTTTTCTTATTTTGGAGTAAGTCACCTATAACAGTTCTAATAACCCTTGGTTTTTCTTGTTCTATTTCAATTCTTCCTAAATCTATGTCGTTTACCTGACAACTGAAACAATATATTGGTAGTGATAATTCTCCTAACAAATTCCTGTTTTCTAAATAATCCTTCTTCTGTCATTTTGAATGTACCAATGATGTTTCTAGATTTTAGACAAACATCCAGTACACTAAGGATCCTAAGATTCCTTTCATTCAGTCATCAACAAAAATCTTTCTTGGACAATAAATCACAATCATTCTTATGATTTATTAGTACATTTAATCTATGTCCTAACATTAATGCTTAAACTTTTCTATATCATTGAATGGATAATCTATCCTTCTCGGTTATATTTCAATTTTTTGAGACTATTATTATGATTCATAACCTCCTTTGGTTTTCCCTTTTACAAAAAGATATTTCTTTTATATTTGTGACAAACCACACATCTTTTTTTTTTTCTTGGTAAGAGATGGGATTAAACAAATATAGAATCCAAATAGTGTTATAGTCTTTTATTTCATTTGCAAAACTACATCTTTTAAGGTTAACTTCATTTTAAGGCTTGAATAAACTAGTAAAATGCACATCATTATTCTGTAAGGTCCTATCATTCTAAAAAAAAATTTACACCTTTCAAATCTTAGTGGAGCAGGTATTCCACAATACCCCTTATTACTCTTCCAATGTTTAATCTATCTGCACTATTTACTTGCCTTATTTTTTCTAGGGATGGGGCTCTCATTATCTTGATCTTTATCCTACTATTCTCCCTCTTTCTAAGTCTAGTTATATTGTTTTTAAATGGCTCTCAATGTTCTTACTAAAATTAGTAACATCATTCTATAGGCTTATTCCTTCTCTGTCTCCAAAATCTAGATCATCATTTTGTTGAGAATTAGAGGAGCTAAGGTGAGCCCATCGACTTCACTCTGGAATTCAACATTCTTAATTAAAAAAAAAAAAAAAAAAAAAAAAATTAGCTGTCAATGGCTTATATTCGTTGACCATGTTACTTACAATACCATCTTAGTATCTTTTTCTCTTCAGTAACAGACCAAATATTTATTTTTGGGATAAACATTTCATTTGTATTCTGCATTTTAATTCCACTTAGGATGGTCTACTACTAGTATATAATTATCATCATCATATAGAAATATATCTCGGTAGATTTATAAGGAGGCTTATTGAATATAACACTCACTTTGTTTCCCTATGGGGTGTTGGCTGATAGGTAATATCTTATAATTTATTACCTGTATTTATGAAAAGTTTTGAGAAGTTTTGGCGTTGTTGTTTCTATTTATTCTAGTTGCACCTCCTATATTCTGCCTAACATATCGCCTGAAATGGCTATGCTCCGCCCTTTTTCTCATATAACCTTACACCTATGCTGCTTATTGTAGATTATGCCCCTTTTTTATAATCTAACTGTAATCTAAACTCCTTTATATAGAAGTCATTACCCGCCATTCAGATGAATTATTGTATCGGAACAGTACTAATTGATTAGTGTGCATTCATTTCCCTACATCTGAACTACATAATTGTCTCTTTTGACAGACTGTCATCCTATTTTTTAGTTATCCCGCTTTCTTTATATACCTACGGGTTATTTTGATTTAGGCATCAAAATGACTTATCTAGCTAATCACTAGCTTTTATATTTCAGTACTGATCAGACTTTATATTTGCTTTATAGTATCATAACTCATTTATTAATTTATTTGTCTATAGCAACATTTTTATATTCGCCTACACCTGCATTTGCCTAAAACATTATTTTTTCTTGGAATTCTATTTCTTGTGCTATTCTATATATTCTAATTTATTAATTTTTTTCGATGTCGATATTTCATTTTATTTATATGGCTCCTATCATATATTAATCAAGATTATATTCAGTCTTTGCTGATCTTCCTATTACTCAAATTTTCTATTTTTCATTTCTTTTTATCTAATTTCCATTTCCCTTTCTTAATCTGGAATCTGTTTGTTTTGTCAAATTCGTCTCCTCCAAAGTGGCCAATTTTGTAAAAGACTTGTCTTTGACAAGTAGAATCATACATCCTAACCATCTTATTTTATTTTTAGCCTGCACTTTTCACAAATAAAAATAATTTTTCATCATTTTATCGTTTTGAATAATAGGTTAAGGCTCTATCGGGAAATTTTACTTGAAAAAAAAAAATCTTCAATCATCGTTTGGCACAATTTGGCTAATAATTCTTGACGGCTCTTACGTCTTTTTAACTTGTTTGAGTTTCATTTTCTTAATTCTCTTATTTTTTCACCCCTAATACTGGAAGCAAGTATTTTTAAATAATATATCATTGTATTGCATCCCAGTGCATCAACGGTATTTGCCAGTCTGTATAGGATAAAATAGTCATTTGCAACGTGGATGTACCTCCGCTACTTATGCTTATTCATCCTATTTAATATTTCCCTGTCTTTCCATCTTTTTTTTTCTCCGGTGAACTACTTTTAATTTGTTTCTTCTGCACTAGTATGGGGGATTTGAGTTTCTCTTTCTTTGTGCCGGAGGGGCATCCAGAGAAATGTCTTCTTTTATTTCATGAGTGGGTTCTCTATTTTTGTGCCTGCCTTTCTGTCCTGTGTGTCCTACCCTTTTACAATATTTTGCCTGATTTCTATCTCCCTTTTTTTATGCAATCTTCCCCTATATTTAAATGTGTCCTCTCTATTTTCTTACACTGTATTTTCCCTAAGATTTCTGCCCATTATGCGGTTTTAACATCCCTGGAACTATTAGAATTGGTAGTAGTTTCATTGCTAGGAATTGTGGCTATTTTCTCCTTAGGTTTTATCTTTAGATATCCTATCGTTGTTGGTAATATCCCTTTCTCTTCGTAAAACTCCATATCTACGATGTTATATATCATATAAGTTAATGCTTCATCAAAGTCTATAGAGGGAATTGTCATCAGCAATAAATTTTACCTTTAGCAAAGGAAACATCTCCTTCCTTACTGTTCCTACATTGGTGTAGCAAACTCATTCATCGAGCCGCCTTCATATTTTGCCGATAGGCACTTACGCAGATTAGTTAACCTGTCTGTCTCTTTAGCGGATCACCATATTTGCCTTCATTTTTCTTTAAACTTACTAAAAGTTGCTAATTTTTTAAATTCCTCACTATTCAAGGTTGTGCGAGCATCACCTATGTTTGTATTCCCTGTTAATACAATTTTGCTACTCTATTTTCAGTATCAGCTAACCACTTATCCACTTGATACTTCATTGACCTTCTTTTATCTTGGTTATTCCTACCTATATTTTCACAAAAACTTGTTTGTGTTAGTTTCCCTATTGAGTTCATGATAGCAGGGTTATTTTTATTTAGTATATATTTATCGTGACTTAAGATGGAATCACGATAGTGTATTCATAAAGACCAGTAAGCAGTCATTTATCTTTTATTTTGTAAAGGAAATATTATGAACATTATGCAATGTGAGATGCGTAGAAAATTATAATTGTTGTATTGAATTGTTTGTAATAATATACTTTTTTTTTTTGGTCGAAGTTTTTTAAAAGGTAAAATATATTCAATAGTTGTTTGACTCTAAGCAATCGTTAACGAGCTGTTAAAGTTTGTTTTTGACGATTGCGGGTCGCGCATGCGCGGATCCTCAGTCGTCTTTGAGTGATTTAACTCAGAACGAGTTAGTACCGGCTCACGAGCGTGACTGATAGTGTCTTGGTTACCCTGCGGTATCTCAGGGGGAGGGGAGGAATTAACACACCACCAAGAGAGTTCTTACCATCATGGATTAAGCTAAGTCAAATTGTTATAAGTGTTTTGTGATGTTAGTGATATTGAAGGGCATGCATGCACGTTAGATACCGTTACTAGCAGACATTTGTAAAATAAGACTATACTTCGGGTTGCCGGATAGGAAACTTTACAATGAATAGTTAAGGTTAGTAATAAATATGAATAATTTATTCCTGGTCAAATAATGATTTAAACACAAGGCAATTTCTCGATTTATTGAATGAAAGGAACAGAAAAGAATCCTTGAAAGACTGTTAAAGAACCTGGTAATATGTAAACCGAATTGGGGTAAGTTTGAGTTTCCCTATTTATTGAAAATTCTATATGTTTACTATTTTGGATTCTTTTGAGTAAATATAATATTCTTAAACTCACGTGTTATGGAAAGTTGCTTGTTTGTATTTTTCACTCTACCTGTGAAATTCTAAATCATATCATCATCATCACTTACAAAAAAAATCACATTTCGATTACACAAGAAACTAATACTAAAACTATTCATGCATCAAGAAATTACATCTAGATAAAAATTTCCTACTCTCTTATGAGACAAATTTCTAAATTTCCATATTTTCACTGAAAGACGTATTGTTATTCGCACCCACGAGAGAGAGAGAGAGAGAGAGAGAGAGAGAGAGAGAGAGAGAGAGAGAGAGAGAGGATATTGTTCGCACAAATTTTTCCTGGTTGGAGTTTTGTTTCGTCTCACGTCATCGCTTATGATCGTCTCTTAATTTCAATTCTGCGAAGTTAGCTGAGAGAGGGTTTCCTCGCTAGCATGGTTAGTAACCCTTCTTTAAAATACTACGCTGCCAACCTTACAGCCATGACCTCCACGCTACGAGAATAATCTAATAGAATTTTCTAGATGAATTTAGTCAATATATATAGGACATAGCAATGCTTAAGCAACAGAGAAGACTTAGCCTATCCCTTTGAAAGAGCCAACGTCCACGTGCCCTCTCTTCTCTCATGTGTGTAACCTCATTTTTATCCAACGTATATTGTGTATATTGTTTTTCAAATGTTAGTGAAATTATCGGAGTTAATTCAAGTTTAGTGTGTTAATGTAAGTACATATAACATAAATTTTTGTAACTGGCTATGTGAGATTTAGGGTAAACTGTGAAGTGCATTAAAAAATTTTCCTTAACTGTTCTGTAACCTGTATGAACTAAAATACGTATGTGTAATGGTTACATATATGTAAATTTCACTATTTTATGTTCATTGGTGTTAAAGTGCTAACTCTTTTCATTAATTATCAATTTTAGATATTTCAATAAATTAATTGCAGTAAAACAAGTGATTGTATAATTTTTTTCAAATTGTCTTTTTTTTTGTCTTAGCCTAAGGTTTAGTTCACGCCTAATATTTCGATTGATTTATTTTTCGGTGTTAATTGTTGTGAATTCCTCCTAAATTTTATAGAATATATTCATATCTATAAAGTGTGTATTATTTAAATCACCAATATTTTCTCTCAGTGCTTTGGTCGTATTCCCTGACTAAGAACAAAGTAAGAAATTGGATTTTGAATACTTCTTATAAACTAATTACCAAGTTTTGCTTCAAGTGTAACATAAGAGTGTTCATATATATTGCCGAGAGGAAATTGTGTGATATTCTCAGAGCTCGGGTATTCTTCATGTATAACAGATATATGTAAATTAAATTAAACCAGTTGAATTCTGGAGCTCAGGACATTGCATAATTCGTCAGCCATAATATATATATATATATATATATATATATATATATATATATATATATATATATATATATATATATATATATATATATTCATGTTTATATATGTGTATATATATACATATATATGTATGTATGTATGTATATATGTATGTATGTATGTATGTATGTATATGCATCAAAATGAGAGATGGCTCTGTTTTAACAACAGAAGTTGAAGAAAGACAACGTTAGATTGAACACTTTAGTAAGGTAATGAATAGGAGATATGAAGTGAATAATTTGATTGATATACCTGAAGCTTATGAAGTCCTTCATGTGCCCATGAATCAATTTAGTGTGTTTGAAGTCAAAGCTATGCTAAAAAAAAAAAAAAAAAAACTATGGAGATGGAAAGCCCCGGGATACGATGGAATAACTGCCGAGAGGATATTGGCTGAAAATGAATTGACTCCCATACTACTTAAAAGATTATATTGTAGAATGTGGTATGAAGAGGAAAAACCTGATTAATTGGAATTAGGAGGGTTGTTGAAAATAGCAAAAAAAAAGGACACCTGACTTATTGCAATAATTACAGAGGCATAACACTTACGTCAGTTGTTAAGAAGTTATATAGTATGCTTTTTCTAAAGAGACCGGAGAAAAAGATTGACGAAAATCTGTGATATGAACAAGCAGGATTTATAAAAAGTAGAAGTTTCACTGATCAAATTTTCATTTTAAAACATGTTGCATAGCAATGCGTAGAATATAGAAATCCACATTTGAAGACATTTGTTGACCAAGAAAAAGCCTTTGATAGTGTGCACTGGCCAATTTTGTGGAGACCCCTTCGTTATTACGGAATTTTCATTAATATATAAATTGATAGTCTGTTCATAAGCATAGCAAGGGCAAAGTTAATGTTGATGCAATGGATTACTCCAAGGGAATGTGTTGTCACATCTGTTGTTTATCCTCCTCATGGATTTTGATATGAGTTGAACAGTAAGAGATGGTGAAGCAGGATTGAACTGAATTGGTGATAGGAATTTAGCAGACCTAGAGTATGCTGAAGTTGTTGTTCTTGTTAGCAGATTACCACAGGATTTGCAATGCTTGTCTACCAGACTACATGAAATATCACACAAAGTTGGGCTGAAGATAAGTAGAAGAAGGACAGAGAAAAGAGTATTCAATGGAAGATGAAATATCATAGGATGGAGAAAGGATTGATGAAGTAGAATTAATTGAGTAAGTAGGAACTATAGGCGGTCTTTAGAAATAGAGTTTATTGAAATATAAAAAAAACAAATCAGACAATGGCTAGGTTAAGTTGAATTTGGAAATCAAATCGCATGAGATTACTTATAAAAATAAGACTATATATCAGTTTAGTGATATACGTATATAAGCAGGCCGCGTATATACCGCACTATGCACCAAGAAAGGCTTTTCAACCCAAATCTCCACAAATAGAGCCCAACTACAAAGAATGCATCTATAATGCCAGGGGTTGGTGCAGATATGGGGATAATTGCAGGTTTACACACAAAAATAAGTATGAAGGCGAAAGAGCAAATATTATGGAAAAGTTGGATTTTTTAATGGCAGAATTCCGAGAAATGAAGAAAAGAACATCATATCAGAACAGGAAGGAAGCATGGGAGAATCCATATTATTACCAATATCAAATAATGGGAATGAAACACAAACCATAATAGTGATGAATGCACAGGGTTTAGTCACGAGTAACTCTAAAAGGAAAATAGAGTTCCTAGAAGAACTAACCAAGATTGAAAAAAATAGATATGTTAAATATAAGTGAAACATGGTATTCCCAAGAGACTGGCAGTGATGACCAGATAAAGGGTTTCCAAACTTATAGATCAGACAGAAAAAATAGGAATCAAGGGGGAACCGCAATATATGGAAGAGACATAAATCAAGGAAAAGTCTGTGAAAAATACAGCAACACAGAATGTGAATTGATTGCGGTAGAATTTGAATTTGAAAAACTAGTGAATATTGTAGTTTACAGACCCCCAAATACTAAGGAGTTTGACATAATAATAGAAAAAATAGATGATATATGTAGAAACCATAAAGACTGGAATATACTCCTATCCGGAGATTTAAACTTTCCTTTCGTGGATTGGAAAGAACGGATAGAAGAAAGTGGTTGTATGTATACATATAAAAAAGAGAGTAATAGTAGCGCAGAAGATAAGAGGCAATTTGAAAAGCTTCAAGATATGCTATTAGAACATAATATGCAACAAATAAACCACATTCCAACAAGAAAGGAAAATGTCCTAGATCTAGTATTTGTGAATGAGGTGAATTATGTTAAAGAAATAATAGTGTATAACACGGGAATTTCAGACCACAATGTCATAGAATTGATAGTTCATTCCAAAGCAAGTGATCACAGAATTAATAAAAGCACAAAACTTTGGGAAGGATATGGAAAATATAATTTTTACAGTAAGAATATAAAATGGTCAGAAATAAATGAAGAACTGAATAAAGAATGGAAAAATGTATTTATAAGTGATAATATACAGGTAAATACGGACATACTGTACAAAATACTGGAGAAAATTGTTGAAAAATATGTACCGAAAAAAAACAATAAACAAAAGACGTGCATACCAAGAGACAAAAGGATCTTATTTCAGAAAATTAGAAAATGGAAGAAAAATCTTGCAAAAGAAAAAAATGTGTGGAAAATGAGGGAAATAAAATGTAAGATAGAAAATGCAGAACAAAAGATTATACAGTCGAAAGAAAACGAAAAAAGGGACTTAGAAGAAAGGACACTTCAAAATATAAAAAGAAACCCCAAAGTACTTTACTCCTATGCAAAAAAGATGAATAAAGGGAGAATAGAAATAGGCCCTCTAAGAATTGAAGGACGGCTAACGAATGAAAAAAAGGAAATATGCAACATATTAGCAGAAAAATATAAGAGTGAGTTCATGCCAAGAATTGCGAATGAGAATAATGAAACGGAAATGAGAGAAGAAAATGTTGAATATCTAACGGATATAGATATTAATGAAGCAGATATTGTCACGGCTATAAACGAAATTAAAAATGGATTTGCAGCCGGACCAGATGGAGTTCCAGCGATTTTGTTAAAAAAAACTGCAAACACTATCGCGAAGCCGCTTGCAATACTGCTAAGACAGAGTGTAGATATGAGCGAGATATATGTTGAACATAAATTAGCTTATATAACCCCTATCTTCAAAAGTGGATCAAGACTAGAGGCAAGCAATTATAGACCTGTTAGTCTAACATCACATATTATGAAAGTGTATGAGAGGGTAATAAAAAAGAAAATAATGAACCATTTGGTCAAAAATAATTTGTATAATATGGGTCAACACGGTTTCGTACCTGGAAAAAGTACACAGACCCAACTGATAGCACACTATGAAAACATATACAAAAATATGATAAATGAAAAAGACACAGATGTGA
>NC_090759.1:1449179-1461679 GCF_036898095.1 Palaemon carinicauda
GGGCGGTAGGGAAGTCTAAGACTTCACCTTCCCTCCAGCGCTCGCCAACCCGCCGCTTGCTATCTCCTGCGTGCTATCCCTCGCTAGCGCGCGTTTACCTGCTCGCGCCTACGAGGGTTCGCGCTAGCGCCCTGCGCGCCCACGCCCATCCCCTACACCAACTCTACACCGCACGTGCCCTCGCAATCGCCCTCGTGCGCACGCACATCAGCAGTCTCCCGCGCGCGCCATCAGTCTCCCGAGCACGCCAACATTCTCCCGCGCGTGACCCCGGGTATTCCCCATGGCGCGAGCGCCAACGCGCTCCCCCCGCGCGAGGCAACAGGACAACGCACGGTAAGGTCACCATCACCAAATTCCCCTCCCCACAAGCGCAGAACAGCGCACTCGCCGGTGGAAGGGAAGCTTCCAGAAAGGTCCAGGGACATTTCTTCTTCCTTTTCTTTTCAGGCGAACTCCCCTATGGATTCTCCTCCCAGGGATCGGTCGATCCCTGTCCCTCCAGAGGGAGTGTCTGACAGCGCAGCTGTCAGCCAGCAGCCATCGTTTGGGGCACTAGTCAGAGCGGTTACGCAGGCTTTCAAGCCTGTTCTCTCTGAATTGAGCCACAAATCCTTGGCTGCGTCTACCCCCTGAAGAGAAAAAGAGGAGTTTTGGATGCGGTGACTTCTCCAAGAACTAAGCTGTCTCCCCATAAGCCTTCGAGGCAGGCTTCTCCCCCCCCCCCCAAGGCTTTTTCTCCCTCCCAGTCGGACGAGGATTTCCCATCCTCAGTGGAGTCACGTGAGGTGAGACGTTCCCCCATCGCACCAATGATGGAAATCCCACCTCGCGCTGAAAAGTCTTCCCGGGTAGGGCAGAGAAGAGCCTACCTCCGTCGTTGTTGGAGTCGTGCATCCCTCTCAGGAGGGAGGTGAAGGACTCTAAGACAGTGCCAAAATCCTCGACAAAACTTAGGATGGAGCCAGCTAGTCACTCGGAGCACGTCCGCGATTCTCCCCCAGAAGAGCCTTTGGGGACAGGAGACTTCGCTGAGAGTCCAACATCTGGAGGAGAGCTACAGGAGTCGGAACATGCATTTTGGCAGGTTTTGACTCTTATGAGGACTCTCAATGGGTTTGTTGACCCAGAGATTCCCCCTCGAGAGGGCAAAGACACGGTCTTGGACCGAGTATTTGGAACTCAAAAACCTTCTAAGGCCAGTGCGGCTCCGCCCTGGTCTCAGGGGGTTAAGGGTACCAGGGACAAGATCGCAGTCCAGCTCTCTGAGTTAGCCTCCTCCATTTGATCCAGTGCCGGCAACAAGCTTCTCCCACCTCCTCACGTACAGCAGAGGAGGTACTTCGAGATCTTAGAGGAGCCTTGTTTAGCTCTTCCTCTTCACCATTCTTAGGGAGAGCTTACCATGGGAGTCCCTCTTGAGAGACTCTCCAACCGGCAGGTCTCATTCTCGGCGACTGAGATTCTTACTCAGGAGAAGGTTGTGAAGTGTGCTATGCAAACCACTTCGTTGCTGGATATCTGGTTAGGGACCTTAGGTATCCTGATACGTTCGGAGCATTTCTCCAAAGAATGTACCAGGAAAGCTATGGAGACATTCCTCCTCTCAGGCACTTGCACGATCGAGTTTCTGGCCCACCAAGTCTCGAACTTGTGGGCGAACACAATCCTGAAACGTCGGGATGCGGTGGCTGAGAGGTTCCATCAGATGGTCCCTAGCACCGAGATAAGCAGGCTCAGGCATTCTTCCGTGGAGGGAACGAATCTGTTTGAGCCTAAAGACGGGTAACATGCTGCTGAGAGGTGGAGGAAGTCCCACCAAGACTCCCTCCTACATAGGGCTTTGACATCCAAGCCCTATAAGCCTCCAGCGCCCCAGTAGTCCCGTCCTACCAAGACCATGAAACCGACAATGGCAGCGAAGACAGTGGTGCCTAAGCCCTTTCCTGGTCCTCCAGGGGAGGGAAAAATCCTAGAGGGAGCTGCCAAGACTGCAAACGCAAGGATTGGCAGTCCCCCTTCTTGTCCACCAGTGGGGGGATGCCTACAAAGTTGCGCAGACAGGTGGCAGCAACTCGGGGCCAATTCCTGGACGATTTCCATAATCAGTCAGGGATATCGCGTCCGGTTCACAACATCTCTACCTCCCTTGCCATGGGATCAGCAAGGGGGTAAGCCCTTTGGGCAGAAGTCCAGACCATGTTGAGGAAGGGTGCTCTCCAAGAGGTCCTCGACAGGTCCTCAGGCTTCTTCAGTCGACTCTTTCTTGTAAAGAAGGCGTCTAGAGTCTGGAGACCAGTCATCGACCTCTCGGCTCTGAACAAGTTTGTCAAACAAACTCTGTTCAGCATGGAGACCGCAGACACGGTCAGACTTGCATTGAGACCACAAGACTTCATGTGTACACTGGATCTGAAGGACACGTACTTCCAGATCCCATTTCATCCGTCTTCAAGGAAGTACTCAAGATTCAGACTAGACAACAAGGAGTACCAGTTCAAGGTGCTGTGTTTCGGTCTCTCCACACCACCACACAGGATCGGCATCCGTCTCCTCCGTTATCTGTACGACTGGCTGATCCTAGCAGACTCTGCGTCATCCCTTCTTCAACACCGAGACAAACTTCTGGGACTTTGCCAGGATCTGGGGATCATGGTAAATCTCTAGAAGTCTTCTCTGCTTCCCACTCAAAGACTGTTACGTCTCCTCGGTCACCTCTCATCTTTGGCTCGTCTAGTTCCCAACTGTCGGTTCAGGATGAGATCCCTTCAGTGGCCGCTCAAGTCCCGGTGGAATCAAGGTCACGATTCCCCGGACGTCATGATCCCTATGGGACCTGCGAAACGGACAGACCTCCAGTGGTGGGTGACAGACGAGAACCTACGAAGGGGAGTGGATCTTCTCGTCCTCCCCCCGGATTTGATGCTGTTTTCGGACACCTTAAAGAAAGGGTGGGGTGCCCACGTTCTGCACCACACGACCTCAGGCCTGTGGTCAGAATCAGAAAAGTGCCTCCATATAAATCTTCAAGAGATGAAGGCCGTTTTCTTGGCCCTTCAACAGTTCCAACAATACCTGGCGGGTTAGTCTGTGGTGGTGATGAGCAACAACACCACAGTAGTGGCTTACATCAACAAGCAAGGAGGTACCTTTTCGAAGCAGCTATCCCATCTTGCAGTAGAGATACTGAGATGGACCGAAGTCCACTCGATTCCACTATCGGCACGTTTCATTCCAGGCAAGAGGAATGTGCTCGCCGACAATTTGAGCAGAACATCTCAGATAGTAAGTACCGAGTGGTCTTTGGATCATCTAGTAGCCAACAAATTCCTGACTTTGTGGGGTTCCCCGACTGTGGATTTGTTCGCAACAGCTCTGAACTTCAAGCTTCCGCTGTACTGCTCCCCAGTCCCGGATCCCAAGGCGCTCTGGCAAGATGCCTTCCAACAACGGTGGGACAACATCGACTTGTACGCCTTTCCTTCGCTCTGTCTGATGAGGAGGGTGCTTAACAAGACCAGAATATCAGTCAATCTTTTAATGACTCTCATAGCTCCGCTATGGCATCATGTGGAATGGTTTCCGTAACTTCTGCAACTCCTAACGGAACTTCCGAGAGAACTCCCTCCGCGACACAATCTACTCAGATAACCACATGCCAACATCTTCCAGCATCTCCTCGCTGAGAGAGGATTTTTGCAACAAGTTGCAATCAGGATGTCTGGACGTCTGCGAAAATCATCCGCATCTGTCTACCAGGCAAAGTGGAAAGTCTTCTGTGGTTGGTGTCGTGGAAGGGGTATCTCTCCACTCGATGTCACTATTCCAACAATAGCGAGGTTCCTCGTGTATTTGCGGGAAGAAATGCGCCTTTCAGTCTCGGCGGTGAAAGGCTATCGCTCAGCCTTAAGTCTAACCTTCAGGCTCAAAGGAATGGACATTTCCTCTTCGCTGGAACTTTCCCTACTCATACGAAGTTACGAACTTACCTGCCCTCAGTCGGAAGTCAGACCTCCTTCATGGAACGTGGTTCGAGTTCTCAGGTCTCTTAAGAGACCTCCCCATGAACTATTACGCCAGGCTTCAGATCGCCACCTAACTTGGAAAACGGTGTTCCTACTAGCTTTGGCTTCGGCCAAGCGAGTCAGCGAACTTCATCGTCTCTCGTATGACATCGCCCATTCAAGAGGATGGGTGGGAGGTAACGTTCAAATTCGTCCCTGAGTTTATTGCTAAGACTCAGAATCCGGGGGTAGCGGACCCTCGGTTTGACTCCTTCCAGATTTCAAGTCTCCGTTCTGTAACTAATGACCCAGACCATCTCCTAATGTGCCCAGTAAGGAGTTGAAGGCTATATCTCAAAAGAACGGCTGCAGTCCGTCCTCAGGTGCAAGGATTGTTTGTTAGCACAGGGAGGACTAAGAGGAGGGTCACCAAGAACACCATCTCAGCATGGATTCGTAGGGTGATTGATCTGTCCCTGAATCCAGACCCTCCTCCATCACGTCACCCTAGAGCACATGATGTCAGGGGCGTAGCTACGTCCCTGGCCTTCAAAAAGAATTTCTCAGTGACGCAGGTTCTTCAAGCTGGGGTGTGAAAGCATCAGACGACCTTCACAGCCCACTTCCTGCAAGACGTGACCCACAGGAGGCTCGATATGTTCTCTATCGGCCCTGTGGTGGCTGCACAGCAGCTGGTTTAGAACATCAGGCTCCTTATTGGACAAGTAGCAGAAGGTAGAGGGCATTGTTACCCGGTCTTAGTCTGCATGAATGAAAAGGTTTGTCTGGCCCTTATTCTTTTCTTCATCTTCCCCTCTCTTGGGGAAAGCAGCATCCTGGGTTCTCTGCACAGCTGACCTCAAACCATTGCAGGTAAACCATGTTTCCTTATGTTCATAGTATTAAGCTAATACTGTCACGTCCCCATACCCTGACGAGGTAGTATTGGGAGAGTCTTAGCCTAAAGTTTCCGTCTAAAGGACTACAGGTCAACTTCCTAGGACGAGTCACACTTTATTATACCTTCACACACAGCTTGCATAGGCCGCAGTCCTTGCGTAGAAAGGTTCTAGCGAGGTGCAGGGACTCCTTATTTTTGAGTGCTGACACACTCAAATAACGAGCCCCCGGGCAAAGGCAAAAGCCAGTACTGGCTGGGACATCCACCCTTCCTAATGGGTGATTCACCCCTATTAAATAGCGTGGTTTGTATGTCAGTTACGAAACAAATGACAAATTCGTAAATAATTTGTATTTTTCCTAACTATACAAACCTTAGTTATTTAATCAAACTTGCCCGCCAGCCCTATCCCCCCTGAAGTCCTACCTCCAAGCAAAGTGAGCTCAAGCACAGGTGTGTGTAAGGGGGGGGGGGTGCGGGTAGCAAGCTACCCTTCCCTACCTCCGCTAACTAGCGATGGGGTAGTAAACCCTCGTTAAAATTCTAATGGCTCGTCATTTCAGCTACGCCGAAGGTAATACCCCTATTAAATAGCTTAGGTTTGTATAGTTAGGAAAAATAAAAATTATCTATGAATTTATCATGTTCCTGGAGTTTCGTTAATTTACATTCGCTATTGCTTCAGTTTCATTATTCTTGTTATCGTCGTAATCTTTATCTTTATATGGATCTTTAACTTATTCCGTGTTATTATATATTTACTCGTATATCATACTTAAATTTAATGTTATTTAAATTTGGATAAGAGCTCTATTATAAAAATAAGCCAAGTTAAGGAATCATTGAAAGTCTTATTATTTATTGTCTATGGCCATTTGGAGCTCCACTTCGTACTTGCATTAGTGAAAATGCAGAAAATAGTATTAAGAGGCGAATGGTCGTAACAATTTTGGGGCCTTTCCGGGATATGTTTTGCCGAGTAAATCAAAGTGACCGGTATAAGCTAAAGTTATTTTGTGAGTTTTTGTGTAATTTTATCTTTTGTATAATGATCTGAATAACTAAAATTTGTGCACGAATTTATTCTGGGAAGTTGTCATAAATTTATTTTTCCGTATGTTTATTAGTATTTTGCCGTGAGGTGAAGTGTTAGCGTTAACCCTGGATAGGTACGGTGGGTCGTTTGCGACCCCGAGCGTCAAAAAAAAACAGGTTTTTCTCACGTGACTCACCCCTGTGACTGAATTTGTGGGTGATCGACCTGCAGGAGGTGTCTCCCCTACACGCTCTAGTAGTGTCCAGATGTGCATTGCTGTAGCTGTACTCCTTCCCCGATTTCTGAGACGCGTCGGGGTCGTTCGCGTCCGAGTTTACCCTTCTGAGGTAGTTTGCATAATTATCAAAGTTATTACGTATTATGAAATTGTCGTAGAATGGTGCAACTTGTATAGGTTATCAGTTGTGGAAAGTCTTGGTGGATTGTTTGGCTACCATGTGCATGTTTTTTTTTTTAGTTAAAATGTCGTTCATCACCACGAGGACCATTTTACCGCGAGTGTCCCTTTTTCATTTTTTTTCATTTTTTTGCCAAGTCATTTTTCCGTAAGATATTGCCAAATAGTGTCGGAAAACTTTTGCTTGTTTAGTGTTGGAAAGTGTGTCTAGATGATCTGGCTACCCATGCATGACTTTGTTTTTGTCAGATACGACGTAGTTATTGGTATATTGGGTATTTAACTGCGGTTACCAATTTCTGTTTTTTTTTCAATATTTGTAAAAATTACTACGTAGTAAGGAATTGCCGTATATTATTCATTTTTTTTTCATGTTTATGTGTTAGAAAGTGTGCCTTGATGGTTGGGCTAACACGTGCATGTCTTTTTTTTTATCTGAGATGTCGTATATTAGAATGTCGGGCATTTTACCGCGAGTGTCCCTTTTTAATTTTTTTTAATTTTTTTGCCAAGTCATTTTTCCGTAAGATATTGCGAAATAGTGTCGTGAAACTTTTGCTTTTTTAATGTTGGAAAGTGTGTCTAGATGATCTGGCTACCCATGCGTGATTTTGTTTTTGTCAGATACGACGTAGTTATTGGTATATTGGGTATTTAACTGCGGTTGCCAATTTCTGTTTTTTTTTCAATATTTGTAAAAATTTACTACGTAGTAAGGAATTGCCGTATATTATTGATTTTTTTTTCATGTTTATGTGTTAGAAAGTGTGCCTTGATGGTTGGGCTAACACGTGCATGTCTTTTTTTTTTATCTGAGATGCCGTATATTAGAATGTTGGGCATTTTTCCGCGAGTGCCCCTTTTTATTTGTTTTGCATTTTTTTGCTTAGTCATGTTACCGTAAGGAATTGGCAAGTAGTGTCGCAAAACTTATATTTTTATAGTGTTGGAAAGTGTTTCTAGATGATCTGGCTACCCATGCCTATTTTTTTTTTAGCCAGATATGGCGTATATATAAGTATGTGTTCGATTTTCCTGTGATTGCCATTTTTTCGTTTTTTCCCATTTCTTTCAAAATTACTACGTACTAAGGAACTATCACAGAGTAATATTTCATTTATATGTTTATTTGTCGGAAAATATGCCTTAATGGTTTGCCTAGCACGTGGCTGAAATTTTTTTTTTCTGAAATGCCGTATATTAGAATGGCCATTTTTCCACGAGTGCCCCTTTTTATTTGTTTTGCATTTTTTTGCTTAGTCATGTTACCGTAAGGAATTGGCAAGTAGTGTCGCAAAACTTATATTTTTATAGTGTTGGAAAGTGTTTCTAGATGATCTGGCTACCCATGCCTATCTTTTTTTTAGCCAGATATGGCGTATATATAGGTATGTGTTCGATTTTCCGGTGATTGCCATTTTTTCGTTTTTTCCCAATTCTTTCAAAATTACTACGTACTAAGGAACTATCACAGAGTAATGATTCCTCTAGATGTTTATTTGTCGGAAAATTTTGTTTACTTTTTTTTTGATTGAATATCATCAAATTTTTTTAGCTAAAATATTGTTTTACATTTTTTTTTTTCGATTTTATTTCCCTTCAAAAAAAATTTTTTGGGTCAGAATTTTAATTTTATAGTCGTAAAATAATCGACAATTATCCAGAAACCCACCATACAATTTTTATGCATATCCAATAATAATTAGATTAGTAAATAACACCTTGAAATTGACATACCCTTCCTACATTTCAAGTGGCAGATTAGGGAGTCTGAGTCAGTGTGGTTGGCGGCCATTTTGTGGACATATCCGAAGCGTAAGCTGCCCTATCTATATATATTCTTGTTCCCTATAGAATTTGTGATATTTTGGTATATTTTTACCTGCATAAATATCATATTATATATTAAATATATGTATTTTTTTACGAAATTTCCAAGTACTCAAAAAATTACCTTTAGATATGGCCCCTGATATAAATGTAATTTACAAAATAATGAAGATTTTTTTACATATTTCTATTTTAGGATAACATATGTTTATTCCCTAAAAAAATTAGCCACTTCCTATTTCATTTGGGTACCCAAAAAAATTCATGAAATTTGGACAATTTTTTTTGGCCAAAAAAAGTTACCCTTTTTTTCTCATTTCAGATCTTCACCTCCATGGGTCTGACTTCATCCAAAATACATCAAGATGTGTCCTAAACATTCAAGAATCAATTCCTAAAAGGATTTGTGTATATATGTATAAACTTTTTTTTTATGAATTTCTATGTCAGGTCTTTTTTTTTCTACTTAATTTTTTAAAATATTTATAATAAATAGTTTTTCTGCAGATGAGTAGTATTTATATTTACAGTTGTTTTAAGCATTCATTGAAGTTTTTTTTGGCAAAAGAAAAAAGGAGGTTACTGCAAAAACTGATTTTTCAAGAATTTTTTTTGGCGTCGGGGTCGTTCGCGTCCGAGTATACCCTTAAAGGGGTGTCCGAGGACCGTACCTATCCAGGGTTAAATGTACGGTGCTGTGCTCTTTAAGAATAATCAGATTATGTATTAAGAGTAATTTTTTTTTTAAAGTGAATGCTTTCGCTCATTTTTCTTTTGTTTACATTTTGAAGTTGAAAGTTTCTCTATTGTATAGTTTTGAATATGGATCCTTTCGGCATTAGTGATTTTTCTAGTGACCCAAGTGTGCATTATTTGCGTAATCATCGTATGAGAAAGGATGACTGGATATCTATAGCAGTGAAGTATGACATTCCTGTTAAAAAGGTGTGGAGGAAATCTCAGATTAAGAATTTAGTTATTAATGTTTTGGTTGAGGAGACTTTGCCTGAGGAAGCTTATGAATTATTAGATGAAGATGGATCCCAGTTATCTCTCAAGTAGTTAGAATTGCAGTATGCTCGTGAAAAAGAGGAGAGAGATAGACAAGAGAGGAGAGAGCGTGAGGAGTTGGAGAGGAGAGAGCGTGAAGAGTTAGAGAGGAAGGATAGGATAGAACACGAAGAAAAAGAGACCACAGATATCAATTAAAGCTGTTGGAGAAAAAGAGAACAATAAAAGATAACGTGAGCCAAGGCGATGAAAGTGAACAGGTAATTGATGTTGTTAAGGCTTCTAAAATGATTCAGTTGTTTGATGAAGCTGGTCCAGACGAGTTCTTTATGCTTTTTGAAAGACTTGCGCTTAATTTGAAGTGGCCTAAGCGTTTGTGGCCCGTAATTTTGCAGCCATCCTTAAAGGGTAAAGCTAGAACAATTTTCTTGTCTTTAACATCAAGTGAGAGTAATGATTACGACTTGCGGGTGAATATTATCGTCTCAAGTTTCATAGATATTAGTAGTTTGATTCACATTCATACATTGAATATTCACATAATCTTGGTGAATTACATGATAAATGGTATACAGCAACAAGTGTCACTACCTTAGACGAATATAGGGAGCTCATTTTACTTGAACAGTTCATTAGAGGTGTTCCTATTGATGTTCAGAGATACCTATTTGACCGTGAGGTTACAACTTTACAAAAGAGCAGCTGTGTTAGCTGAGAATTACAGTTTAATCAAACTAAATCAACAAAGTCAAAGACAATCCAAGAAATCTCCTGGTAATGTATCAGAGAAGAAATCCTCTGGCTCATACAGTAGAAGTCTGTCTGAGGTTAGGTATTACTAATGTAACCAGCTTGGTCACATGAAGGCAAGATGTCCTAGTAATTATAAGGAGGGGAAGAGCGAATCTTCGGGATCAAATATGGCAATTAGGAAGGTCCGGCAGGAAATTCCTGTTTCTCATTGTGAAAGGTTAGATAATAAGTTTGCTCCTTTCAAGTTTGATAGGGTTGTGTCAGTGTCAGATGACCTAAGTAGAAGTGTGCCTATTAGGAGAGTACGGGACACTTGTTCTTCTATAAGTCTAATTGTAAAAGAAAAGGATCCTGGGTTGGAAAAGACTTTTACGTCCGATAGACTGGTTGTTAAAAGTTTGGGTGAACTGGTAACAGTTCCCTTGTGTAGGGTATATCTGCATTGTGGTTTATTAGCTCGTTATGTCACAGTTGGGGTGGTGGATGAATTGCCTATTCAAGGTGTTGCTTTTCTTATGGGGAACGACTTGGCAGGAGGGAAGGTTGTACCTAGTCCCATAGTTGTTGACACTCCATTAGAGGTAAGCCCTGTAAAAGATCCAGTATTGTATCCTTCTTGTGTTGTACAGCGTAGCAAAAGTCTGGCTGTGGTAGAAGTCCCACGAGAGTGTGGAACAGATGTGACTAAGGACGTCAATGTAAGTACTACTTCAGGTACTGAAGAAAAAGGTGCTGTTAGTACAGTTGACGTAGATATCAATATTGATAGTTCATTCCAAACTGATAGTTTTGAAGGTAATGTAAAAGAGAAAGAAAGTGTGCTAGAAACTAAGTTTGGTTTGAAGACTGGTAACATAGTATTGGTAAATACTCTAAAGTCAGTTGAAAATGAAATTAATTTAAGTAATGTTTCTGATTGTTCTGATAATTTTTTTGTATGAAGTGTTCTGACAGGAAGATTTGTCTTTGCAGTCTATTTACAGGTGAAGTTGTTGCAGGAGACCAGATCAATATGGAGCCAGTATGCTATTACTTGAGGAATGGACTACTAATGAGGAAGTTCAGATCTTTGCATACTCCGGTAAGTTCAATTTGGGAAATCAGAAATCAGATGGTCATTCCAGCGAGCGTAAGGCAAAAAGTATTACATATGGCACAATGTATCTTCTTTGCACTTAGGAATAAGGAAGACTTTGAGTGCAGTTCTTAAACTCTTTTACTGGCCTGGTATAAGAAAAAGTGTCACAGAGTACTGTAAGTCTTGTGCAGTATGTCAGCTGGTTGGTAAGCCGAATCAGATTATAAAACCTTTCCCTTTACACCCTATCCCTGTTTTACCCGAGCCTTTTGACAAAGTCATATTAGATTGTGTGGGTCCTTTACCCAAAAGCAAGAAGCAGAATCAGTATATGATTAAAATGATGTGCAGTTCCATTCGTTATCCCGATGCCTATCCACTTAAGAACATAAGTTCTAAGACACTGATCCCAGTTTTAATAAAATTTTTCACTCAGTATGGTATCCCTAAGATTATCCAGGCTGATAGAAGAAGTAACTTTACCTCTGATTTATTTAGACAGGTTATGGCAGCTATGAGCATTAAACATACTTTGTCCTCAGTATACCACTCAGAGAGTCGAGGAGCCCTGAAACGATTCCATCAGACGTTGAAGGATGCCCTTACGAAGTACTGTCGGGAACATCAGACAGACTAGGATGAAGGATTACCATTAGTGTTGCATGCCATCCGCAACGCTCAACAAGAAAGTCTTGGATATTCCCCAGCCGAGTTGTTATATGGAAGGAAAGGGAGAGGTCCTTTGGAGATACTCTACGACATGTGGACGGATCAGTCGAAAGAGGTAACATTAGGAGATTATGCTAAGAACTTACAAGGTAAGCTAGAGAGCTCTCGTAAATTTGCACATGACAATCTAAGCATAGCTCAAGATAAGATGAAATAAAATTTTGATAATAAGGCTGAGACACGAAGTTTTAGGCCAGGTGAATCTGTTTTAATGCTAGTACCCATAAGGAAAACATTTGAAAATAGACATGAAGGTCCTTATACAGTGATGAGCAGAAACAAGGATAATTATGTCTTCTCTACTCCGGGAAAGAGATAAAGCAAGATGGTGCATATAAACCTACTGAAAAAGTTTGAGACCCAATGTGACAATGTCAGCTTGATTTGCAAGTCAACTGTGGAAGATAATGTGAAGCTTAATGAAATAGGTTTTCCAGATCGAAGTAAAAGCATACCTCTAAATGATACACTTTTATTAAATAACATTGACTGTAAACTTAATCATCTCTCATCTCAACAAGCTAATGACTAGAAAAAGTTATTGGAACTTTTTCCAGATATCTGTGGAGATGTGCGTACACAGACATCATTGGTAGATTATCACCTAGAACTTAAGCCAGGTACAGAACCTCAGAAGAGTGCCCAATATCGAGTTTCCCCTCAAAAGAGAGCCATACTAAAGAAGGAAACTTACTTTTTGCTACAACAGGGTTTTGCAGAGCCAAGTATTAGTCCTCGGG
>NC_090759.1:1472573-1475073 GCF_036898095.1 Palaemon carinicauda
ATGGAAAATTAGCTTTTTTGGACATACTAATTATAAGGGAATCAACGGGGTATAATTTTACTGTGTATAGAAAACCAACTTTCTCTATTTCCTACATTCATTTCTTTAGTTATCACGACATTTCTGTAAAAATTGGAGTAGCTTGCAATCTATTTCTTAGAGGTTTGAGAATCTGTTCCCCAGCCTACCTAAATAAAGAATTTGAAATCATCCGTAAACAACTCGCCCAGCTATTCTACCCGACGTATGTCATAGAAAAGGCCATCAACAAAGCCAACACGATATATTATAAAGATCATGATGTTACTAACCAAAGAGATTTTAAAAATAAGATAAAACTCCCATATATAGAAGGTATTAAAAATATAACAAATCATATCAAAACTGAGAACCCCTTTGTTTTTTCATATCCAAAGACCATAGGAAGCGCCCTTATTAATGTTTATCAAAATAAAAGAGAAATAGAAGCCGGCGTTTACAAAATACCATGTAGGGACTGTGAAAAAAGTGTACGTTGGGCAAACTGGCCGTTCGCTATCTCAAAGATTATCCGAACACAAAAGATCTGTTAGATATGGGTATGAAAACTCGGGGATTTTCATTCACCTTAGGGATTTAGGGCACCAGATTAACTGGAGTGAGTCGTCTTTGCTTTTTAAGAGTACCTGTCCGTACAGAAGGAAAATCCTGGAATCAGCCATCATAAATCAATCAAACACAGTAAACCTATCTGGGGGCCAATGGAAAGCTGACACAGTGGACAATACTCTTCTCAACCCTATCATTAAGAAGATAATCCACGGAGACCGACCACCAGACATGCATCAGAGGTCAAGACTTCGTCCAAGCGGCTCAACAATAAGAACACGCACCTGGATGTAATTAAATTTGGCTAATCCTTCCAGCAATTATAACAACTATAGAACAATTGAACACACCCTTTTGCTTTCATATATAAACCGTCACTCTCCACTGTATTCCTTACTTTTACTTTACATCCTGAAGAGGGTCGATGTTTATTGACCGAAATATAGTGTGATTTATTCATATTTCCTGTGTTTCTTTTATGGGCCTTTTTGAAAAAAACATGTTAAACTGTTCGATTACAGTTATAAATAAGACATATATATATATATATATATATATGTATATATATATATATATATATATGTATACATATATATAAATTATATATATAGATATATATATATATATATATATAAACGCTATACATATATATGAATATATATATATATATATATATATATTTATATATATATATATATATATATATATTCTGTATATATATACACATATATATATACATATATAATGTACATATATATATATGTATATATATATATATATATATATATACATATATATATATATATATATATAAATATTATATATATATATATATATATATTTGTCACTATGCTGGAGGAAGGATCAGAAAAACTAAATTCTTGGACTAGCGCTTTCGTATTGTCATACCTCTTCAGGTCCAATAAGTACAAAGTTATACTGGCATCCTTTGGGTTAGGTATGTTGACGACATATTCTGTGCTTGGCCCATCAACAAAAATGAAAACATGTTTTTAACAGCAATGAATAATTTAGTACCGACTATAAAATTTAAAATTGAAATAGAAGTAGACAATAGGTTGGCCTTTTTAGATGTGTTAATTTTAAGAAATGATAGAGGTTTTAGATTCTCAGTTTATAGAAAACCGACAAATGTGGATTCATACGTTCATTTATACTCCAATCATCATCCTAGGATAAAAATGATGGTATTTTCATCTATGTTTTTAAGGGCACTGCGGGTCAGTTGCAGTGAATTCCTTGAAGCTGAGCTTGGGAAGATCCGGGAAATTACAGGTAATTTACAATATCCAGAGAATTTTATCGACACAGCTTTCTATAAAGCAAAGAAAACTTTTAATAAAACTGACTCTAAAACTGATTTTAATATGAAAAACCTTCTCATTTTACCCTTCCACAATAATTTCTTGACAATTCCTAGATTAATGAAAGTTTTTAATGTTTATTATATTTTTAAAAATAGTACTTTAAAGGATATGTTAATTAGAAATTCACCTGTACAAAGCAAAGGATGTGTTTATGAGATCGCATGTAATCAATGTAATAAAAGATATGTAGGACAATGTGGTAAAGACCTTCAAACGAGATTAAAACAACACAGATATAATGTTCGAACAGGAAACCAAACAAGTAGTTTATTTCAACATATGAATAACCATAATCACACTATTAATTGGAAAGGGCCAAAAGAAATTTTATATTGTAAGGACATAACCAAACGCAACATCATAGAATCATGTATCATAAAGAAAAACCGGGTAAAAATTGATCCACATTAGCCCAGGAATGTATAAACTTGATGAACTTCTATAAACAATGTATTTAAACAATTGTCATTTATAAACTAGCTGTAATTTTTAAACTAGCTATAATTTTAAACTAGTTGTGTACT
>NC_090759.1:1495073-1520073 GCF_036898095.1 Palaemon carinicauda
CCTTTCTCACCTGGGTATGACCACTCCTATTTCCCTCTACCCAAGGGACGGAGAAAGTCTGGTTAGCTATACGTCTTGTAATGCTACTCTGCATGACTAGAAATGAATATATATATATATATATATATATATATCTATATATATATATATATATATATTCATATATATACATATATATATATGTATATATATATATATATATATATATATTTATATATATTTATACATATATATATACATATATATATATATATATATTTATATATATTTATACATATATATATATACATATATATATATATATATAGTTATACATATGCATATATATATATATATATATATATTCTGTAACACTTCCTTTTTATTATATATATATATATATATATTCTGTAACACTTCCTCTTTATTATATATATATATATATATAAATATATACATATATATATATATATATATATATACTGTATATATATATATATATATATATACATATATATATATATATATATTTGTTTATCTCTAGATTAAATGATTTATATTGTTTATTAGCCTTAATTAAAGATCACTCATTGCAAGGTAAATAACTTTTACATTTTTATTTCTCCCTTTGCCAGATCCCAAAAATAAAATAAAGTAAATTTTCATTCAGTTAAGTTGAGATCTACTTCATCTTAAATTAGAATAGCTAAGAAAAGTATCATTTCTGATTATTATACTTCTGTCTTTATATGATAAAAGAAATTCGTCAAAAACGTTCCTCTCTCAGACGGACGGAGTAAATTAACTTGGATATTCGACTTTATCATATGATCAGAATTACTGGACATTATATATTAACGATAAAAAGTTCGATAATATCTAGAACTTTTTAAATAACCTAATTTTAAATTTATATTTACTTCTTATTCGCTAATCAAATGGAATAGGCAACTTATGCATCGTTTTAGCAAACTATATTTTCATGATAGGACGTCATCAGATCATCTTAAAAAGCATATACAATCAAAGAAAATATCATGAAGCACAATTAACAGAAGTAATCCTATTGTTGGAACTAAAACTATAACCTCCATAAAACACTTCATTTCCTAATGAAATTTCTAACCCTGCGTCTCTCACTTGTTGCACATCACACCCACGAGAGAATGCGCAAGAATATGCAAGAGGTCCTTCTAATGTTGCCAAACAACTCAAACAATGAGGTCCTGAGTTTGTGCGTCTGAAGAATTCCTCAAATTATATTTTGGCTGATGACAGTCAGCCTTTTTTACTTTCCTACATTTTGAGAGAATGGTTTTCCTAAAACGATATCAAACATTTCTAAGGTTTATTTCTCTCTCCTTTAAAAGTTGCCGTTTTGATGATTGCTAGCTCAAGTATTATCTAAAATATTAAATTTCCAATCCAGTCGATAAAATGGACACACAATCACACACACATATGTATATATATATATATATATATATACAGTATATATATATATATGTGTATATATATATATATATATATATAAGTTTGGATTCATTGAATTCAAGGAAAAACTGCTTCCATTCTCTGGGAGGTACATCACTGAACACAACTTTCCTGTTGTCTATGTGTACATGTTTGTATGTGTGTACATACAGTAGTATATATATATATATATATATATATATATTTCATTAAAACTGCTATCCCATTACTTTGGGAATAATTTCCACCAAAAACAATTTTGTATTATCAGTCCTTCATCCTTCTTCACGATTCGAGTTCTTTTGAGAAATAAAATTAATCCAATATAATTCTCCTTTTTGTGGGCCATAAGCTATTCACAAAGTAAAGTAGAATAATCACCATTAGGTTATATGAGACTTAATTTTTTTTTATTTAGAAACAGAATATTAAAAACCTCGGAAAAAAAAAAGTTTTTAAAACTATTTTTCTATTACTCGTCACTTTCTTGATCCTCACTCGATATCTTGGTAGATATATATTCCCGTTCAATAATATTTATACAATTTCATCTAATTGGTTAGATTTGACCCATAATGTAAACGCTTAGAAGTCTCCCTTTTGCTTTTCAGTCGGCTGGTCTCTTTAGTATTCTGTTATCCGACCCCACTGCATTGAAAGTGTTTCCTTTCCTTGGCGTCTCAGGAAATTCCATCCGTCGTCGGAATTCTCAGTTGGCATTGCTCTTTCCTCTTAAAGACGTCCAGAAAATCAGATAGTCGTTAAATTAGTTGGTTTTTCTGCGAGTCATTATTATTATTATTATTATTATTATTATTATCATTATTATTATTATTATTATTATTATTATTATTATTAGCTAAGCTATAAACCCCAGGGCTCCAAAATGGATAAATAGTCCAGTGAGGAAAGGAAATGAGGAAATAAATAAACGATGAATAAACGATATAATGAACAAATAACCTAAATATTTTAAAAACTGTAACACTATCAACCAGAAATTTATATATAAACTATAAGAATACGTATGTCTGCTTGTTCAACATAAAAACTTTTCTTGCAAGTTTCAACTCTTTTGAAGCTCAACTGATTCAACGACTTGATTAGGAAGTTCACTCCACAATTTGATCACAGCTGGAAAAACTTCTATAATATTGTGTAGTATTGAGCCTCATGATGGAGAAGACCTAAATATTAAAATTAATTGCATGCTTAGTATTATGAACAGTATGGAATTGTCCGGGAAGATCTAAATATTGAGGATAATCAGAATTAGGAAAAATCTTATGTAATGTGCATACCGATCTAATTGAACAACGTTGTCAGAGATTAATATCTACATCAGGAATAAGAAATTTTATAGACTATTGGTTCCTATACAGCAAATTAAGATGAGAATCAACAGCTAAAGACCAGACAGGAGAACAATACTCGAAACAAGATAGAATGAATCGATTAAAACACTTCTTGAGAATAGATTGATCACCGAAAATCTTAAAAGACATTCTCAATAAGACCTTATTTTGTGCAATTGAAGAAGACGTATACCTAATGTGTTTCTCAAAAGAAAATTCTCTTTCGAGAATAACACCTTAAATTTTAAAAGAGCCATACAGAATCAAAGAAACATTATCAATGCTGATACTCGGATGTTGTGGAGCCACTGTCCTTGATCTACTTACAATCATATTTTGAGTTTTGTTAGGATTCAATTTCATGCCCTATGATTTGCACCATGCACTCATTGTAACTAAATCTCTTTTAAGGGATTCAGCAACCCCAGATCTACACTCAGGATATGGAATTAGTGCAAAAAATATAGCATCCTCTGCATATGCAACAAACATTTCTTCTAAGCCAAATAACGTGCCATATGTATATAGTATGAAAAATAATGGGCCAAGAACACTACCCTGAGGAAAACCAGATAGTATATTGTTATACTCACTTTAGGCCCTTCAACAAAATCTCTTTGCAGTCTATTACTTAAAAACTTGAGACTGATGCTAAGAAACGACCCACCCACTCCCAACCATTTGAGTTTGAAAACAAGGGCCTAATGATTAACAGAGTCAAAGGCAGCACTAAAATCAAGGGAAATCATACCAATTTCCTGACCACATTCAAGGAATTTCTGTACATCATTGGAGATTGTAAGAATGGCTACATATTCTTCAAGGCCTTTACAAAAACCAAATTGCAAACTAGGAAGCAGATGATTACCTTCAGTAAACCTATTAAGAGGTTTATCCAAAAGATGCTCATAAACTTTAGAAAATATGAGAGTTGTCAAAAGCGGGAGGTAATCAGTTGGACTTGAGCTACCACAAACACATTTACATAGTGGAATAACATTACCAATTCTCCAACAAGTGCTAAAAGCTCCTCTCCTTGCTAACTTACCCTCAATTACAGATAACTTTGGAGCTAAGACATATGCAGTCTTTATAAAAAGCAAAGGAAAAATACTATTTGGGTCTACACCTTCACAAGCATCAGGTCCATCAAGAAAGCTTTAATTTCACGAAATCAAAAAGCTAGACTAGTCAGTTTAGCCTCAGGAAAACAGAAATGAGGAAGATCAAGTGTCTCCTTACTCTGCTTACTATCAAATACATCAGCCAAAAGGGGGTTGCATTTTCTCTTGGACAGTAAGTGACTGAGCCATCTGGTTTAATTAAAGGAGGAACTTTTCCAACTACATCAAAGAGTGCAGATCTAAGGGAAGCCCAAAACTTATGTTCCTTGGTTGTATAGAAAGACTGTCTTTTATTGTTAAATTGTATTCCTTTTCAGATGAAGCATAAACTCTCTGAGGAAGAGCTCTGAGCTGAGTATAGGTATTCCAAGTCAAATTTGATCTGTTTCCCTTCCATATAATTCTTACATGAGTATGATACATCAGGGAGAGGCTGTTCAGTCTTCACTACTAATGAAATCGAGGCATGATCAGATGTCCCAACTGGAGAACCAACCTTACTTGTTATAGCGCCATAGGAGTTTGGGGTATACAAGCTCCAAGCAGTTACCAGACCTGTGCCATGGCTTCACTTATGATTTGGTCACAGCCTGATTCAGAGGCAAAGTCTATAGTTCTTAAACCATGGCGATCGGTAGGAGAAACAGAATTCAACCACTCCCTTTGGTGAGCCTTGAAATCACCAGTTGAGCCAAAAAGGGCCTTTCTATCATATTCTTGTATCTTACCCATAATGGTAAGAAGACAATAAAAAATGGAATCATCCATTTGTGTATTGCAGTAAATCTAACCCAAATAGAAGTTGTTATGCCTGCCACGAACTTTTATCGCCTAGATCTCACGACAGGATTGATGAGAAGCAGGGTACTCAATCCTAATATACACCGCCATTACCCTGGCCCTAGGAATAGTATCCCGTTTCAAAATTATTGGCTCCTTAAAACCAATTATAAGGAGCTCAGATGAGTGCCTCATATTAGAAACCAAAGTTTTTGAGCACAAAAGAATATCATACTGTCTGGACACAACCGTATGGTCTTGAATATTTGCATGAAGACCACGAATATTGCAATACAGTAGATGACACTGAAGAAATCTAGGACGTACTGATCCTCCTTTCGCTCAATGTCTCCAGATAGCAGAATGATTAATGGTAATAAAAAAGATACATCACACTTTAAAACTAAATTAACATGAATGATAACAAAAATATGTACAGAAATATAAATAAAGTGATAGATCATACCCATAGACTTATGTAAAAAAAGCTGTAAAAAAATGGTCAACATGGAGGAGCCGATACACCATGCAAGGCTAAATACCATCCAGGATAGCCACTTCAACTAAAGGGAGGACAGTAACGATGGTTTTGAAATAAAAGAAACAAATAAGGAAAACATTGAATAGTGCACCCTCGAGCAAGAGAACTTTAACCCAAGACAGTGGAAGACCATGGTACAGAGGCTATGGCACTACCCAAGACTAGAGAACAATGGTTTGATTTTGGAGTGTCCTTCTCCTAGAAGAGCAGCTTACTATAGCTAATAAGTCTCTTCTATCCTTACCAGGAGGAAAATAGCCACTAAACAGTTAGAGTATAGTGATCAACTCCTCGAGCGAAGAAGAATTGTTGGTCAATCTCAGTGTTGTCAGGTGTATGGGGAAAGGCGAGAACGTGTAAAGAATAGGCCAGACTATTCAGTGTCAGTGTAGGCAAAGAAAAAGTGAGCCGTAACCAGAGAAAGGGATCCAATGTATTACTGTCTGGCCAGTCAAAGGATCCAATATCTCTCTAGCGGTAGTATCTCAACGGGTAGCTGGTATCTATGTCCAGCGTACTACCAAGAAAGTTTCATCTCCAGGGGACAGCGAGAAGTCTTTACTGATTACGGTTTCTTCTTAAGAGATGAGGCCATCTACTTCCCAAGCATTTCGCTTGACGCAAGTCTCGTTCTATTGTAGTACTTCTTCTTGTTTGTCTACAGCCTTTACGCAGCTCTATATGGGATCGTTGGTTAGTATAAGCCTACTATATTTTCGTCTATCCTGGCCATCCTAATCTCCTAATCCCCTTCCTGCTTGTTATTTGCAACTTCATTTTTTCATCGGAACTTTACATTTTATATTAACGATAAAAAACCCCAATAAAATCTTGAACTTTTTTAACATCTTAATCTAAGTCTTTTTTTTTTCTTATCTCTCATTCTCTACTCGAATGGAACAGGCAACTTATGCATTATTTTAGCAAATTATATTTTTATTATACAATGTCATCAGACCATCTCAAATAGTATATTTAATAATAAAAGAAAAACAATCATGAAGGAAAATGAACCGAAGTAATCCAACTGTAAGAACTAAAACAATAACCTTCAAAAAACACTTCATTACTATAGTCAATTGTTTTTAGTGAGGCAGATTTGCATAGAATTGCAGGGGTGCCCTTTTAGCTCTGAAAGGTTTCCTAATAGCTGATTGGTCGGAGTTATTTTTATCCGAATACCATCATTGTTTTCAAATAATTATCGAATAATGTGAATCGAAACTCATTTACTGACCAAAATTTCTCCCTCAGATATAGGTATTGTCAATAAATAATGTTGACAAATAAATACATTGTAAAGTAGTCTAAATTTAATAACCACACCTGCTGAAGTCAACGACAGGAGAAGGTTTCCGGATACATGCTGCATAATTTTGTAAATTTTCACATATTTCACCACAAACTGGGATAAATTACACTAACAATAAGAAAAAACATGTTATTTTAATACCAGAATCTACTAAAAACGTGAAATTCATAAAACTAACTATTGGTGAAAATTTTGGGGAAGTGAAGGAAGCATTCTGCTGTCAAACACCGAAGATGGGTTGGAAGGGAGAAGGACGGGTGTTGCGGTTTTAATTAGGCGGTGAAATTGTGAATTCGTTTAATCGTAATTTTTATGTAATTTATGAACACTACATTATCCTTAAAGCAAAAATATTGTTATTGATAAAATCTAAACCCTTACGAAAAAGCAAACCCTTTCTATACGGACTTACCTCACAGGCCTATGAGGTAAGTCCGTATAGAAAGGGTTTGCTATTTTCTTTTTTAAAAGTTTAGATTTTATTAATAGCAATAATTTCGGTTTGAAGTGACTGTAATCTTACTTAAATTATATAAATATCGCAATTAAGTGAATTCATAATTTCACCCCAATAACCTTTCTCCCTTACAACACCTCTTCGGTGTTTGACAGTAGAATGCTCCTTTTACCTCCCCGCAATTTTCACCTATAGCGAGTTTTATTGATTCCACGTGTATAATAGATTCTGGTATCCAAAGAAAGTTTATAATTACATGATTTTCTTATGGTTAGTGTAATTTATCCAAATTTGTGTTAAAATGTGTGAAAAGATACTTAGTTATGTAGCGTGCATTTGAAAACCAGCTCCTGTCGTTGACTTTGGCGGATGTTGTTATTTAATTAAGACTCACCATCACGATACCTTATAACATATTTATTTGTTAACATTATTTATCTACAAAACATATATCTGAGGGAGAATTTTAGGTTAGTAAATTAGATTTGATCGCATTATTATTATTATTATTATTATTATTATTATTATTATTATTATTATTATTATTATTATTAGCTAAGCTACAACTCTTGCTCGAAAACCAGGATGCTATAAGCTCAAGGCCTCCAACAAAGAAAAATATCCCTGTGAGAAAAGGAAATAAGGAAATAATTAAACTTCATGACAGTTAATGAATAATGGATATCAAATATCATAAAACTGGTTACAGCGTTAGAATGGATCTGTCATATCCTCTATAAGCTATGAAGGGAGACTTATGTCAGCCTGCTCAACATCAACACATTCTCTGAGAGTATGAACGCCAAGGCACCAGCCGCCCGTTGAAATACTACCGCCAGAGAGTTATGGGGTCCTTTGACTGGCCAGACAGTACTACGTTGGATCCTTCTCTTTGGTTACGGTTCTTTCTCTTTGCCTACACATACGCCGAATAGTCTGGCCTATTCTTAACAGATTCTCCTCTGTCCTCACACACCTGACAACACTGAGGTTACTAAACAATTCTTCTTCGCTCAAGGGGTTAACTACTGCACTGTATTTGTTCTGTGGCTACTTTCCTCTTAGTAAGGGTAGAAGAGACTCTTTAGCTATGGTAAGCAGCTCTTCTAGGAGAAGGACACTCCAAAATCAAACCATTGTTCTCTAGTCTTGGGTAGTGCCATAGCCTCTGTACCATGGTCTTCCACTGTCTTGGGTTAGAGTTCTCTTGCTTGAGGGTACAATCAGGCACACTATTCTATTTAATTCCTCTTCCTCTTGTTTTGTTAAAGTTTTCATAGTTTATATAGGAAATATTTATTTTAATGTTACTCTTCTTAAAATATTTTATTTTTACTTCTTTCCTTTCCTTACTGGGCTATTTTCCCTGTTGGGGCCCCTGGGCTTATAGCATTTTGCTTTTCCAGCTAGGGTTGTAGCTTAGCAAATAATAATAATAATAATAATAATCTGGCCGATTAGGAAGATCGTTCCACAATCTGGTCACAGCTGATATAAAACTTCTTGAGAATTACAGTAGAACAAGTGCATATAGATCAATCATATGTAAACTATGACAAGAGACTTATGTCATCCTAATAAAAAAAAAAAAAAGTAAATAAAAATGCCCGATTAGAAAGATCGTTCTACAGCTGGAATAAATCTTCCTGAGTGCAGTCACGAGAAGAACAAAATCAGAAATATGTATATTAGAGGGACAATCGTCAAAGTAGAAGTGCCGAAAGCAATTCAACAAAGACTACCACAGTGATTTGGGCATGTCATGCGTAGAGATGATAGCATGTGCCGAAGGGTCATGGACATGTAAAAGGAATTACGGTAAGAGGAAGGGGAAGTCAAAGTTCAGATGAAGAGATAGAGTAGCAAATGACATGCAGGAAGGTAATTAAGAGAATAGGATTCCCAAGATAGACGAAAATGGAGAAGGCTTATACTAAATAGCGACCCCATATAGAGATGGGTAAAGACTGTAGACAAAGAAGAAGTACTGCATTAGAACAAGACTTGCATCAAGCGAAGTGCTTGGGATGTAGATGGCCTCATCTCTTGAGAAGAAACCGTAATCAGAAAAGACTTCTGGCTGTCAACTGGAGAGGAAACCTTCTTTTGAGAGTATTAGTGGAGATATCAACCAATTCAATGACTGCTGATGTTCCGGACGTCTTTGAGATGAAAGAGCTATGCCAACTGTGAATTCCTACGATGGATGGAACTTCCTGAGACGCCAAGGAAAGGAAAACAGTTGCAATGAAGTAGGGTCGGATAACAGAAAACTGAGAGACCAGACTTCTAAGCGTTTACATTCAGGGTCAAATATAATTGATTACATGAAATTGTATAAATATTTTTCAAATAACATGCAAATTATTAAGATTTAAAGCTGCTGAATAATACCAGAAAAAATAAGTAGATGAAATGTGAATAGGCTAAAATCAATAGATTTAAAACAAATTGGTGAAGTTCTTTATACTAAATTGTCCCTTTAGTCATTAGTCTGAAAAAAAGAAAGATTTTTCTCCTTAGTATTTTTCCTCTTCACAGGGAAGAAACATATGAAAAAAGACGCTGACATCAAAGAGCCTGAGATGAAAGTTGAAAAATAAAGTCTTGCCGTGTTAATTCCGAAAGGAAAGCAAAAATGCAAGAGGGCCAAAAGGATCTCGTAAAACTCTAATGTATCTAAAGAGAAGACTGAAAGACAAAAACGTATAACAGGTCTCTCTCTAAAAAAAGTGAACGAAAATACAGGGAAAAAGTCAGTATTCATTGTTTAGGACCGTCTAATGACCCTTTTCTCTTGGAGGAAGAGGCAACCATTTTATTTTTTGCAATGTAGTTTCTAATTATGAACAATTAATTTGAACATATATACCGTGCATACTTACGTTAATAACAACACACACACACACACACACACACACACACACACACACACAAAACAAAAAAATAAAACCTACCGATAAACAGTGATCCGACAAACTAGCCAAAAAATTACCATAAAAATCCAAGTTTACACATCATTGATAGACGATGCTTTGATAAAAAAAAAGAAGAAAAAGAATGTCCTGACATGATTACAAACTACTGATAGGGATGATCTGGTAACCATGCACACATTTCATAATAAATATGTTTACACATCACTAATAGGCGATGATCTAATAAACAAACAAAAGAGTTACCTTAAATATACACATTCATGTCATTGAAAGATGGTGATCTAATAAACAAAACAAATAATTACCATAAAAAACACTTCCATCACTGATAGACAATCTAATAAACAAACAAAAGAACTATCATAAAAACACACATTCACATCACAGAAAAAACGATTGTCTAATAAGCAAACAAAATAATTACCATAAATCACACATTCACATCACTGATAGAGGATGAAGTGATAAACAAATAAAAGAATTACTATAAAAACACACATTCACATCACTGATTGACGATGATCTGATAATCAGACAAAATAATTACCATGAAAACACTCATTAACATCATTGATAGACGATAGAATAGACAAACAAAAGAATTCTCACAAAAACACACTCACATCACTGATAGATAATGATGTAATTAACTAACAAAAGAATTATCATAAAAACGCACATTTGCATCCCTGATACACGATGATCTAATAAAAAAAATAAGGAATTACCATGAAAAAAACACATACATTTCAATGACAGACGAGGATTAAACAAAATACAAAATAATTAACATGAAAACCTATTCACATCATTTATGGACGGTCTGATAAACAAACAAAATAATGATCATGAAACCACACATTCAAATCACTGATACCCGATGATCTAATAAAAGAAAAAAAGAATTCCCTTGAACAAGACATTCACATCACTGATAGACGAAGATCTAATAAAAAAACAAAATATTTACCATGAAAACACATTCCCATCACTGACAGACGATTAGTTAATAATCAAAGAAAAGAATTACTATAAAAACACACATTCACATCACTGATAGACGATGATTTAATAAACCAAGAAAAAAATTACGATACAAACAAACTTTCACACCACTGATAGACAAAGTTTTAATAAACAAACAAAATAATTACCATGACAACACACATTCACATCACTGATAGACCTTGATCTATTAAACAAACCAAAGAATTACCGCAAAAAACACATATTTACATCATATTTATGATGATCTAATAGATAAATAAAATTATTACCAAAAAAAAAAAAAAAAAAAAAAAAAAAAAAAACCACATCTTCACATCAATAATAAGCGATGATCTAATAAACAAACAAAAAAATAACTATAAAACACACATTCACATCACTGATTGATGATTATCTAATAAACAAACAAAATAATTATCATCACTCATAGACTATGATTTAACGAAAAAAGATTTTTTTACCATAAAAATACGCATCCACATCATTGGTGGACGATTTAATAAACAATTAAGAGAATCACCATGAAAACACACATTCATGGCACTGATAGACGATGATCTAATAAACAAACCAAAATAATTACCATAAAAACACATATTCACATAACCGATAGACGATAATCTAATGAAAAAAAATAATTACCATTAAAACAAACTTTCTCAATACTGATACACGATGATCTATTAAACAAAATAAAGAAAATACAATAAAAAAACATACATTTCACTAATAGAGATGATCAAACCAACAATAAAAAAAAATAATTACCATGAAAACACACATTCACATCACTGATAGACGATGATCAAATAAAGAAAAGAAAAGAAAAAAAAACTTACTCTGAAAACTTACGTTCATATCACTGATAAACGATTATCTAAGAAACAATCCAAAAGATCACCATTAAACTGCATTTTCACATCTGTGATAGACGATGATCTGATAAACGCCCCCCCCCCCCCCCCCCCAAAAAAAAATACCTTGGTAACATTCATTCACACCAATGGTAGATGATAATCTAATAAATCAACTAAAGAATTACCATAAAAACACACATTCACATAACTGATAAACGATAGTTTAATAAACAAGCACATGAATCGCCATAAAAACACACATTAACATCACTGATAGACGATGATCTAATAATAAAACACAAGAATTACTATGAAAATACACGTTCACATTATTATTATTATTATTATTATTATTATTATTACTTGCTAAGCTATAACGCTAGTTGGAAAAGCAAGATGCTATAAGCCCAGGTGCACCAACAGTGAAAATACCCCAGTGAGGAAAGGAAACAAAATATGTTCAAAGAACAGTAACCTTAAAAAAATATATTATGTATATAAACTATAAAAACTTTAACACAACAAGATGAAAAGAAATTAGGTAGAATAGTGTGCCCGAGCGTACCCTCCAGCAAGAGAACTCTAACCCAAGACGTGGAAGACACTGATATACGATTATCTATTAAACAAACAAAAGGCTCACCATAAAAACAAACATACAGATCACTGACAGACAATAATCTTATAAAACAAAAAACTGATAACCATAAAAACACACTTTCACATCACAGATTGACGAGGAGCTGATAAAGAAACAACATAATTACCATAAAAACAAGAACTCATATTAGTGATGGACGATGATCTAATTGAAAATAAAAACACACATTAACATCAATGATAGACGATTATCTAATAAACAAACAAATGAATTATCATAAAAACCCATATTCACATAACTGTTAGACGATGATCTAATATACAAACAAACGAATTACCATAAAAAAAAAACATTCTCATCACTGATAGACATTGATCTCATAAACAATCCTAAGAATTAGCATTAAAACCCCACATTCACATTACTGATAATCTATGATCTAATAAACAAATCAAAGAATTACCATAAAAACACATAATCACATTAATGAAAGACGATGATCTAATAAACAAACAAAATAATTACCATTAACACACATGTTCCCATCACTGATTGAAGATGATCTAATAAACAAACAAAAGAGATACTATTAAATCACACATTCACATCACTGATAGTCGATCTAATAGACAAACAAAAGAATTGTCGTAAAAAAAAGGTCACATCATTGATAGACGATCTGATAAACAAACAAAACAAACTACCATGAAAGCACATATTAACATTACTGATAGACGATGATCTAATAAACAAACCAAAGATTTACCATGAAAACACACACCCATGTTAATGAGAGACGATGATCTAATATTCAAACAAAAGAATTACTATAAAAACAAAAATTCACATCACTGATGGACGATAATCTAATAAACAAACAAATGAATTATCATGAAAACACTCATTCACATCACTAATCTTATAATCAAACCAAAGAATCGCCATAAAAAAAAAATAATCCTATTCACTTCACTGAATGACAATGATCTTATAAAACACACATTCAAATCACTGATAGACCAGGATCTGATAACCAAACAACAGAATTACCATAAAAACATGCATTCACATCAATGATAGACGGTGAAATAATAAAAGAAAAAAAAAAACATAAAAAGACACTTTCACATCACTGATAAAACGATGATCTCAATAACAAACAAAATAATTACCATGAAAACGCACAATCACATCCTTGATAGACGATCTAATGAAAAAAAAAAGAAAAAAAAAAAGAAGAATTACCATAAAAATACACAGTTGCATCACTCATAGACGATGAACTAGTAAAAAGAAGAGACTTACTTTAAAAACACGCATTTACATTATTGATAGACAATCTAATAAACAAACAGAAAAATTACCCTAAAAACACACATTTACATCACTGATAGACGATGAAATAATTAACAAACAAAAGAATTGAGATAAAAACACACATTCATATCATTGATAGATGATCTAATAAAAAAAAAAAACAGAATACCATAAAAGTACACATTTACATCACTGATAGACGATGATCTAAAAAAAAAAAAGAAAAAAAAAGCAGAATTACTTTCAAAACACATATTCACATAATTGATAGTCGATCTAATCAACAATCAAATTAAATACCGTAAAAACACACATTCCCATCACTGGTAGACCATCATCGAGTAAACAAGTGAAACATATACCCTAAAAACTCCCATTCAAATCGCTGATAGCCGATGGTCTATTAAAGAAAAATAATTACTACAAAACACACATTCAAATCATTGATAGTGGATCTAGTAAACACAAAAACAATTTACCATAAAGACACATTCTCATCACTGATAGACAAAAATTTGATAAAAAAAAAGAAAAAAAAAAAAAAAAAAAAAAAAAAAAAAAAACACATTCACATTTCTGATTTGCGATGATATAGTAAACAAACATAAGAATTACCATTAAAATACACAATAACATCACTAATTGTCGATCTAATAAACAAACAAAGGAATTACCATAAAAATCCACATTCACATCACTGCTAGACGATGATCTGATAAACAAAGAAAACAATTCCCATAAAAACACTCATTCTTTTCACTGAAAGACTATGATCTAATAAGAAATAAACGATCATCATATAAACAAACAATACATATACCAGAAAAAAAACACATTCTTATCACTGATAAAAGATGATCTGATAAACAAAAAAAGCAATTGAAATCATGAAAACGCAAAAGAAGAGCATTGAAAAACTTAACAATGTATACAAAATGGAACTAAGTTGACTAAAAGTCATTAGTGGGACATCTGAGGAAAAAAACAAGTAAAAGAGAGAGAGAGAGAGAGAGAGAGAGAGAGAGAGAGAGAGAGAGAGAGAGAGAGAGAGAGAGAGAGAGAGAGAGAGAGAGAGAGAGAGAGCGGCATCATGGTTGAATGATCAAGTCAAGAGGACACTTCAACTGAAGAGAGATTAGAAGAGATTTCAAAGTCTGCCAGAAGGATACACGTGGATCAAATGAGGATTTAGATTGATGAAATTTGAGACAGGTGGCCAAACAGTGGGGCTTGGGGCCCATTGAGATACTACCGCTATATGTAGCGGTAGTATCTCACTTGACTCGCCAGACAGTACTACATTGAACCCTTCTCTCTGGTTACGGCTCTTTCTTTTTACCTATACATACACTGAATAGTCTGGCCTATTCTTTACATATTCTCCTGTCCTCCTACACCTGACAACACTGAGATTACCAAACAATTCTTCCACCAACGGGCTAAATGCTGCTCTGTAATTGTTCAGTGGCTATTTTCTTCTTGGTAAGGGTAGAAGAGACTCTTTAGCTGTGGTAAGTTGCTCTTTTAGGAGAAGGACACTCCAAAATTGAACCATTGTTGTCTTCTCTTGGGTAGTGCCATAGCCTCTGTACCATGGCCTTCCGCTTACTTGGGTTAGAATTCTCTTGCTTGAGGGTACACTCGGGCACACTATTCTATCTAATTTATCTTCTAGTTTTAATGTTGTTATTGTTCTTAAAATATGATATGTTAATTGTAACGATGCTTTCTTGTAGTTCCTTATTTCCTTTCCTAACTGGGCTATTTTCCCTGTTGGAGAGCTCCTGGGCTTACATCATTATGCTTTTCCAACTAAGATTATAGCTTAGCGGGATATAAGTACAACTAGGGGAAACACAAACATTAGTATCATTATTATTATTATTATTATTATTATTATTATTATTATTGATAATAATACTATTATTATTATTATTATTATTATTATTATTATTATTATTATTATTATTATTATTATTATTAGCTAAATTACAACACAAATTGGAAAATCAGGATGATATAAGCCTAATGGCTCCAACAGGGAAAATGGTCTAGTGAGGAAAGGAAACAAGGAAATAAAAAAGCTATATATAATATTATTACTAGCCAAGATACAATCCTAGTTGGAAACGAGAGTTGCTATAAACCAAAGGGGTCAAACATCAAAAGATAGCTCAGCGAGGAAAGGAAATATGTTGATAAATAAACTACAAGAAAAGTAATGAACAATTAAAAGAAAATTTATTAAAACCAGTACTTTGAAATAGGAGTTAAAACAGGTTTGACGGTACGGTAAAGTAAAATGCTACAAATAGGGGAGCTGCGAAGCTACTTTAGTAATGCCTGCAGTACAATGCAATGCATGAAGTGTACACATATATTCATACATATATATATATATATATATATATATATATATATATATATATATATATATATATATATATATATATATATATATATATATATATATATATATATTGTAGAAAAATGCACATCCGTGTGCATTTTACTGTTTTGTATATTATATGAATTGTTTGGTTGTGGTAAATTTCTTATGTTTAAATTGTTTGCTTGGGAATGGTTTGGTTCTTTTATTTTGAAAAAAGCAAATGCATCTACTTAGCATACCTTAAACTACTTCTTAGGACAATTTTAACCCTGGATAGGTACGCTCCTCGGACACCCCTTTAAGGGTATACTCGGACGCGAACGACCCCGACGCCAAAAAAAATTCTTGAAAAATCAGTTTTTGCAGTAACCTCCTTTTTTCTTTTGCCAAAAAAAACTTCAATGAATGCTTAAAACAACTGTATAGATAAATACTAGTCATCTGCAGAAAAACTATTTATTATAAATATTTTAAAAAATTAAGTAGAAAAAAAAAGACCTGACATAAAAATTCATAAAAAAAAAGTTTATACATATATACACAAATCCTTTTAGGAATTGATTCTTGAATGTTTAGGACACATCTTGATGTATTTTGGATGAAGTCAGACCCATGGAGGTGAAGATCTGAAATGAGAAAAAAAGGGTAACTTTTTTTGGCCAAAAAAATTTGTCCAAATTTCATGAATTTTTTTGGGTACCCAAATGAAATAGGAAGTGGCTAATTTTTTTAGGGAATAAACATATGTTATCCTAAAATAGAAATATGTAAAAAAATCTTCATTATTTTGTAAATTACATATATATCAGGGGCCATATCTAAAGGTAATTTTTTGAGTACTTAGAAATTCCGTAAAAAAATACATATATTTAATATATAATATGATATTTATGCAGGTAAAAATATACCAAAATATCACAAATTCTATAGGGAACAAGAATATATATAGATAAGGCAGCTTACGCTTCGGATATGTCCACAAAATGGCCGCCAACCACACTGACTCAGACTCCCTAATCTGCCACTTGAAATGTAGGAAGGGTATGTCAATTTCAAGGTGTTATTTACTAATCTAATTATTATTGGATATGCATAAAAATTGTATGGTGGGTTGCTGGATAATTGTCGATTATTTTACGACTATAAAATTGAAATTCTGACCCAAAAAAATTTTTTTGAAGGGAAATAAAATCGAAAAAAAAAATGTAAAACAATATTTTAGCTAAAAAAATTTGATGATATTCAATCAAAAAAAAAAGTAAACAAAATTTTCCGACAAATAAACATCTAGAGGAATTACTCTGTGATAGTTCCTTAGTACGTAGTAATTTTGAAAGAATTGGGAAAAAACGAAAAAATGGCAATCACCGGAAAATCGAACACATACCTATATATACGCCATATCTGGCTAAAAAAAGAAGATAGGCATGGGTAGCCAGATCATCTAGAAACACTTTCCAACACTATAAAAATATAAGTTTTGCGACACTACTTGCCAATTCCTTACGGTAACATGACTAAGCAAAAAAATGCAAAACAAATAAAAAGGGGCACTCGCGGAAAAATGGCTAACATTCTAATATACGGCATTTCAGAAAAAAAAAATTCAGCCACGTGCTAGGCAAACCGTCAAGGCACATTTTCCGACAATTAAACATCTAAATGAATAATTACTCTGTGATAGTTCCTTAGTACGTAGTAATTTTGAAAGAAATGGGAAAAAACGAAAAAATGGCAATCACAGGAAAATCGAACACATACCTATATATACGCCATATCTGGCTAAAAAAAGAAGATAGGCATGGGTAGCCAGATCATCTAGAAACACTTTCCAACACTATAAAATTATAAGTTTTGCGACACTACTTGCCAATTCCTTACGGTAACATGACTAAGCAAAAAAATGCAAAACAAATAAAAAGGGGCACTCGTGGAAAAATGGCCATTCTAATATACGGCATTTCAGAAAAAAAAAATTTCAGCCACGTGCTAGGCAAACCATCAAGGCATATTTTCCGACAAATAAACATATAAATGAAATATTACTCTGTGATAGTTCCTTAGTACGTAGTAATTTTGAAAGAAATGGGAAAAAACGAAAAAATGGCAATCACAGGAAAATCGAACACATACTTATATATACGCCATATCTGGCTAAAAAAAAAATAGGCATGGGTAGCCAGATCATCTAGAAAAACTTTCCAACACTATGAAAATATAAGTTTTGCGACACTACTTGCCAATTCCTTACGGTAACATGACTAAGCAAAAAAATGCAAAGCAAATAATAAGGGGCACTCGCGGAAAAATGCCCAACATTCTAATATACGGCATCTCAGATAAAAAAAAAAGACATGCACGTGTTAGCCCAACCATCAAGGCACACTTTCTAACACATAAACATGAAAAAAAAAATCAATAATATACGGCAATTCCTTACTACGTAGTAAATTTTTACAAATATTGAAAAAAAACAGAAATTGGCAACCGCAGTTAAATACCCAATATACCAATAACTACGTCGTATCTGACAAAAACAAAATCACGCATGGGTAGCCAGATCATCTAGACACACTTTCCAACACTAAAAAAGCAAAAGTTTTACGACACTATTTCGCAATATCTTACGGAAAAATGACTTGGCAAAAAAATGAAAAAAAATGAAAAAGGGACACTCGCGGTAAAATGCCCGACATTCTAATATACGACATCTCAGATAAAAAAAAAGACATGCACGTGTTAGCCCAACCATCAAGGCACACTTTCTAACACATAAACATGAAAAAAAAAATGAATAATATACGGCAATTCCTTACTACGTAGTAATTTTTACAAATATTGAAAAAAAACAGAAATTGGTAACCGCAGTTAAATACCCAATATACCAATAACTACGTCGTATCTGACAAAAACAAAGTCATGCATGGGTAGCCAGATCATCTAGACACACTTTCCAACACTAAACAAGTAAAAGTTTTACGACACTATTTGGCAATATCTTACGGAAAAATGACTTGGCAAAAAAATGAAAAAAAATGAAAAAGGGGCACTCGCGGTAAAATGGTCCTCGTGGTGATGAACGACATTTTAACTAAAAAAAAAACATGCACATGGTAGCCAAACAATCCACCAAGACTTTCCACAACTGATAACCTATACAAGTTGCACCATTCTACGACAATTTCATAATACGTAATAACTTTGATAATTATGCAAACTACCCTAGAAGGGTAAACTCGGACGCGAACGACCCCGACGCGTCTCAGAAATCGGGGAAGGAGTACAGCTACAGCAATGCACATCTGGACACTACTAGAGCGTGTAGGGGAGACACCTCCTGCAGGTCGATCACCCACAAATTCAGTCACGGGGGTGAGTCACGTGAGAAAAACCTGTTTTTTTTTGACGCTCGGGGTCGCAAACGACCCACCGTACCTATCCAGGGTTAAAGCAAGAAACAATCTATTCTTGAGCTATGTATTTTAAGTTTTACCAGGTTGTTCGCTGCTGGACACAAGACTGGGAAAACCGTTGTCGGTGGTGAATGATCTGAAGAAGGCAGTGTGAAGAGGCCAGCGTAAGAAGCGCAGCAAGGCAGTCTTCTCCTGAATTAGAAGAAATTTTTTGGCTGCCAAGGGACAATGGCTGTCATTCATTAGTGTAAGATCGGTGGCTCTGGACTTAGCCGCTCATGGATCACGTCATCGTCTGACCACCTTATACTACTCAAGAGCTCAAATAGAAGACTACCATCATCACCTCTACCTTCGTCACTGCTTTTCTATGGACCTAAAAGACTGGCTATATGTTGAGGTAAGGTTTGCAATAAGTACGATGCATTTGCTTTGTGAACTTTCAACTATAGTTACGGTTTTATAACCTTTTGTCTTGCAACCAAACTCATATATATGTAATAAAGTCTGAAGGGTCTCTTTTTAAGTTTTAAATTTGATCTTGACACTTATATTAGGATTATCAAATCGTTTATTGATATAGGTTTTGTATTTTCCATAGATTAATATTAAAAGTTCGTTTGTTTTCTAAAATTTCTCATATATGCACATTGTTATGTTTGTAGCCCCTGACGTTTCCAATTTATAATGTTTCATGCTATGGGTTACAGATCCTTCGGATGTTTCGAAAATTGAGGGGTAATAGTGCGGACCAAATGCAGTTTCTCTGGCGGAGAGAGAGAAAATCCACACTAAGTTTTTCCGAGATTTGAACTGATCAGGATCATCATATTCACCAGTCATTCTTTGGATTGTAAATTGTCATAAATTTACTGTTTGATTGTAAATTAAATTAATTTTTTTATGACTTATAATTTTGCTTCTCCTTAATTTATGTTACATTGCTCTCTCAAATATTGCTTTTTGAAAATGGCGACGAGGATGGGATTGGTTGCGAGGTTCATTATTGCCTTCAGTATGTTTTTTTCTTGATGAATTTCCGTGAGCTGGTTACGTTCCAGAGTCCCGAATATCTTAATATTTTGCTATATTGCTTTAAGTTTTAATTTCGTTTATTAAGTTCTTAGAAAAATGCCGCTGAAGAGCATTTCGCGCAGTTTTCGTTCAGCCCTTAGGCAACAAGTTACCAAGAAGTGTAATTTCATAGAAAGGTTTGTTTCTTCGATGTCTGTAAGCGATGCTAACGAGCATATGAACATGTTGGTTGACCTTAAAGAATAACTTGACAAAGTGAATAACGAGGTTTTGAAGGAAATTTGGGATAGCGCAGATAAAGACGACAACGGCGATGAATTGGTGAGTGAGGAAATGGATACTTGGTTCGTTTATGAAGATCGTTTGAGTAAGTGTCTCTCTCTCCTTAAGACCGCGGTGTCACTTTCGCCCGGAACCCTTTCCGATCGTTCGCGTTCTGAAATTAAACAGCTTAAATTACCTGAACTACCTTTGGTGATCGAGAAGGTGAGGATATTTCGAAGTTTTTGCGAGAGTTCGAAGCAACTATTGATAAGTATGATCTTAGTACTCACGACAGCTTTCAGGTGACTCGCTTAAACTGGTAAACTCATTAGATTGTAGCAACCGTTCGTATGAAGAAGCTAAGAAATTATTACAGAAAGCGTTTGCAGATACTTTGTCTCAACAATACAGGGTTATTAAGCAGTTATCGGAGTTGAAGCTAACGTATCAAAGTGATCCGTATGACTTTATCAGTAATATGAGAATAATTTGTAATCAGATTTGAGGCTTAAAGCATAGATCAAAACATAGTTTTACAGTATTTCATATGGAATGGGTTTAATGACTGTTTCAAGAATCAGTTAATGCATATTACTGGCTCGAATAAGCCCTCGTTGCAGCAAATAGATGAACATATCTTTACTGCTTTGGAAAGATATAAAAACATATCCAAGAAATTTAATGTGAAACAAGGTAATCTTGAGAAAAATGTTGTGCCCAACTCAAATTGTTTAGCTTCTGCTGTTGTTAATGTTGAGAAGTCTAAAGTTAAAGAATGTTCTCTATGTTTAGCAGACAATAAAGGAGACATTGATCACCCAATTTTTGGGTGTTCAGTTTATGTAACTCCACAGAGTAAAATTGAAAACTAAAACAATTGAATTTTTGTACAAACTGTACTTACGATTCTCATAAAACTTCAGATTGCAGGTTTAAATTTAACCGAAAATGTAAACATTATAACAAGTGGCATTTCAGCTATCTTTGTAAATTTTGTAAAGACTCAAAAAGTACTGCTAATAACCTTAATGATTCAGATAACCAAGAAGTGACTAACCAAACGGCAAAGGTGAATTGAAAAGAGAAATCGAACTCTAATTCTGTTGTTTCTAACCTAACTTGGTCTGATTTAGGAGTTTTAAGAATCTCTTGTAACCCGGTGACTGCTATGCCTTCCTTTTCACTGAATGACAATGGGGATCGAGGTATAAAGGATTCAGGAAGTCAAGTAACTTTCGTTGAGGAAGACTGGGCTAAGAGTATGCAGTTTGAAGTTGTTGATCCGAATTATTCTTTGGTGGTGAATGGTATTAATTCTTCAAAGCCGTTAGCCACTGTAGTATACAAGGTAAATTATCTTACTGCTATTGCCATGAAGTCTCTTAATTTGAAACTAGTTTTGCCAGGTATCTCTCCTCAGAGCTCAAGTATTTAAGGATAAGGGCTATATATTAGCTGACAAAACTTTGCATATGTCTAGGGACAAAGTTGAAGATATAAAATTGCTTTTGGGAAATGATAACTCATTTAGTACCTCAAAAGGGTGTGCTGTTTGGAGGTAGTTCTGAAGTGATTCCCTCTGTTTACTTGGATTCACCCTTAGGAGTGATGCTAGTAGGTGACATTGAAAGGTATAAGCAAAATCTAGCTCTATTACCAGACCGGATAAAGCATTCTTCTGAAGTTTGTTTAAAGGGTGAGGGTCCCCTTGAAGTTGATAGTAATTTGGATATGGATGGATTATTCTTAGATTCGGTAGAGAAATTTAAGTTTCCTACTTGTGTTAATATTTCTGTTTTAAATAAGGGTCAGATTGTTGAAGCTGAACTTGAGAGAGCAGCAGAAGAAATTCTTTCCTCGAAGGCAGAAATTTTTTCGTACAATGATTCTAACGTATATGACGAAGACTTCACTGAGGAAAACAGGAAAGTAGTAGTATTTGCTTTAGAAAATACTAGTAGAGATCGTGATGGAAGGTTAGTTATGCCTCTGTTATGGAATGGGAAGGTAGCTCATTTGCTTGGTAAGAATCAAAATCTGTCAAAAGCAATATTAAAATCAAATTTAAAAAAAGTTAGCAAAAAGGATAATGCTTTTCAAATGATTGATGAGGTTTTTAAAGAACAGGAACAGCTGGGTATTATAGAGAGAGTATCTAACTTGGAGCAATTCTTGGAGGAAAACCCCCAACATAGTTTCCTGCCGCACATGCCAGTGTTCAAGATGGACCGAGAGTCAACAAAATGCTGTAATGTATTTTTGTCCAATTTGTGTGAATCTGACAAAGATAAACCTATAACTATATCTCATAATCAAGCAATTTTTGCTGGTCCTTGTTTGAATAAGAAAATTTCAACTTCTATTTTACAGCTAAGATTTAATGAAAAATTGTTATGTTTTGATATAAAAAAGGCATTTCTGATGATTAAGTTGGTGCCTTCAGATCAAAGTAGGTTACTCTTTTATTGGTATAGAAACTTATCTAAAAAGGACTATTCCTTAATTGTTTATAAACATTGCAGACTTCCATTTGGTTTGCCATGTAGTCCAATTTTATTAATGTTAGCACTTTATAAAATTTTAATGTTGGATGTCCAAGGTGACAATATTGATGTAAAGGAATTGAAGAGTTATATAACTTAGCTTACATGGATAACTTGGCTTACACGACCAATGATAGACAGGTTGAAATGGGCTTATGAAAAACTTGACAGTATATTTTCTCCCTATAAATTTGAATTGCAGCAATTCATAACCAATGATGACTCACTGCAGCAACAGGTAGATAAAGATAAGGAAAAGACTCCTACAAAAGTAAAATTCCTTGGTTTGCTTTGGGACAGAAACTGTGATACTCTTTCGGCAAGCAAGTTGGTACTTGATAAGGATGCAACGACCAAAAGACAAATTTTAAGTTCTATTGCAGCCAATTTTGATGTGTTCTCATTTTATGGTCCTTTATTAAACAGGGCTAGATTATTTATGCACTCGCTACAATGCAGGAAAGAAGTTGGATAGGACGATAGACTCTCTGGTGAGGAGCTACGAGAATGGTCTAATATTTGCAAGCAAGTAAATGGTGTTCCTGAAATTGCAGTAAAGAGATTTGTTGGTCGCAGGAATGATCCTTTCCAAATTATTGCTTTTTGTGATTCTAGCAAGCATATATATGGAGTTGTGCTCTTTATCAAGAACTTGCGAACAAAGGAGGTAAGTTTCCTTCTGTCAAAAAATAGAACAATTGGACGCCAGTTAGAGCTAAAGTCTATCCTTTCTCTTGAATTTCAATCTCTCTTGCTTGGTGCAGAAACTATTGTTGACATTTATAAGGAACTTAGTGGTTCAGAGTGTGTCTCCCCCATAAACATTACAAAATTGGTAGTTTTCTCAGATAGTGAAGTTGCACTGAATTGGTTAAATTATCGAACAAATAGGTTTGATAAATTAAAAAACTAAGTATTTTTGTTATGAATAGGTTGCAAAGAATAGAGAATCTATGTGAAACGGTCCCTGTGACTTTCAAATTTTGTGCAGGTACGATAAATCCTGCAGATTGCACTACCAGGACATTGTCATATAAGAGGTTAATAAAATCAAATTTCTTCACAGGACCTGATACCATTCATGATATCTTGGAAGATGACAATTTGGATGTAACGATCCCAAATCCTTTAACCAATATACTTGAAGTTTAAGAAGGCCACTGTGAGATATGGAGTGTGACAGAGCCAGAGATGGGAGGCATTTTGAATTCTACATTTGGAAATTCAGATTGTCTTCATTTGATTTCGGTCTACAAACATGCACTGACATCCATAAACTATGTCAAACTGAAGTTAAAGAACAAATCCGGCATGTATGACCATTTTGAGGTTTTTAGTAATGATGAAATTTCTTTGAATGCATGGCAAATAATGATTTTGCCAGATCAACGCCAAAATTTTCTGGATGTTTTTAAATATTTCAGAGAAAGGAACCCTAAAATTAGGGATATGCCTAACATAGTAAGTCAACTAAACTTATTCATTGAAAAGAAATCGGTTTTACTAAGAGTTAAAAATAAATTTCATAAGTGGAGAGATGGTAGTTATGTATTCCCCATTCTTTTGGCCAAAAACAGTAAATTGACTGAAGAAATTATTAGAAATTTTCA
>NC_090759.1:1539853-1542353 GCF_036898095.1 Palaemon carinicauda
TACAACTGTACTGTACAGAAGCTGTTACCATAAAATTAATTCCAAGTGGATATGTATTCCCAAGATAGAATTCGGTATTAAATGCATTTCGTGGGTGATATTTACATTAATTAAAATCACGTGTGCTTGTGATATATGTTCATTAAAATAACCACGTGTTGCAAACTCACGATTCAGCTATCATGGTGGAGATGGGTCTATTTCAAGTCTATGAACAGAATCCTGAATTCGACAGGAATATGTAGGGGGACTTGTCATAAACTTTTAGTCTCTCTTGATAGCTGAGTCGGTAGGGTCCCTGCCAGCATGGTTTCTAGCCGTACAGGTGGTGGTTCGAATCACCACCCGGCCAGAAGCTGTTACCATAAAATTAATTCCAAGTGGATATGTATTCCCAAGATAGAATTCGGTATTAAATGCATTTCGTGGGTGATATTTACATTAATTAAAATCACGTGTGCTTGTGATATATGTTCATTAAAATAACCACGTGTTGCAAACTCACGATTCAGCTATCATGGTGGAGATGGGTCTATTTCAAGTCTATGAACAGAATCCTGAATTCGACAGGAATATGTAGGGGGACTTGTCATAAACTTTTAGTCTCTCTTGATAGCTGAGTCGGTAGGGTCCCTGCCAGCATGGTTTCTAGCCGTACAGGTGGTGGTTCGAATCACCACCCGGCCAGAAGCTGTTACCATAAAATTAATTCCAAGTGGATATGTATTCCCAAGATAGAATTCGGTATTAAATGCATTTCGTGGGTGATATTTACATTAATTAAAATCACGTGTGCTTGTGATATATGTTCATATATATATATATATATATATATATATATATATATATATATATATATATATATATATATATATATATACATATATATATATATATATATATATATATATATAATATAATATATATATATATATATATATTTATCATGTAGATTTTCCTTTGAGATTCTTTGCATCCATTGATTGCAATGTTTTTTTCCATCTTCCACCAGTATTTTTTCCAAAGGTGGGGATTTCCTTTCGTGCGTAAAAGTTTAACACTGTTCTTTGAACAGATTTAAGTCATCTATAGCAGTCCCTGCACGAAGATGATGTTTTGTTCTTTCTTGAACTTAAGGTTTTCCCCATTCTTCTTGCTTGATTATTCAACGTATAATTAATTCAGTAACATTAGTGGCTTCAGACGTTGGAATATATGCTTTGGTTACATAAGTAAAAGGACCGATGTTCATCTTCATTGTGAAGTACATGTACACACTGTGTACCGTTTCCACAAGTTGTTTAAGTTTGATAGCTAAGCAGTTTCAAACACTGCACTCTGTACTCCAAGATCAATCATTCTACCGATTAAATAAAGTTCACTGAGCTTTGTCTGATAAATTTATCCTTGTTACATCTAGGATGTAGTAGTCAATCAGATTTAAAACTCAGCATATATAGACTTATTACAACAATAGGATAAAATTGGCAAATGACCTGGGATTGTAGTTACCAAGAAAAATATTGGTTCCAATTATCATTATAGAAAAGGAAATCTTACCTTATGAAATATATATGCTTGGCAAGACTAACAGGAGAGAGAGAGAGAGAGAGAGAGAGAGAGAGAGAGAGAGAGAGAGAGAGAGAGAGAGTGGATTTGACTTCTGGTTAATCGTAGCCACCTCTGGTTAATCCTGATATTAGTCAAAAAGGAATGACATCTGTCATAAAGAAGCTACGCTTTATCAGTTTCACTGTTTGGATGGATCGTATCTAAGTACTGTGTTCATTTTTCCTTAAAGTGGTTAAATCATTTTGACAAGATTACGTTATACAGTGGGTCAGCTATCGTCTCAGCGGCCACGACAGATTGGTTCATTCTTGTATGTTGCGGTCAAGGCCTAGCGGCGTAAGATTGCCAAATAAGATATATATATATATATAATATATATATATATATATATATATATATATATATATATATATATATATATATATACAGTGTATATATATGTATGTATATATATATATATATGTATATATATATATATATATATATATATATATATGTATGTATATACTGTGTATATATATATATATATATATATATATATATATATATATATATATAAATATATATATATATATATATATATATTATATATATATATATATATATATACTGTATATATATATATATATATATATATATATATATATATATTTATATATATGTATGTATATATATATATATATATATATATATATATATATATATATATATATATATATATATATATATATATATTTATATATATATCCCTGGAAAGGTATGATGGGTCGTATGCGACCCCTACAACATTTTCAAAACCTGTTTTTTCCCCATAAATCATCAGCTGTCTCGAATATGGAAGTGATCGACCTGCAAGGGGTGACTAGTCTACATGCCATTGTCTGCTTTAGGACTATTTTTCGTCTAACTTCCCTCCTTCCCCGTTTTT
>NC_090759.1:1547353-1552353 GCF_036898095.1 Palaemon carinicauda
TATGCAAATGAGGACGAATGTTCAAATAGGCACATTAAAAAACATAATAATGCATACTTAACAAATATTGCCAAAACAAAGAAAAAATGCATGATAAATACAGATCACATATATGGTACATTGCTAGCAAACGATTATATGGTACCCAAAAAAAAATACTGATATACATATGATTCGGTAACTTTGTTAAAGAATAGTTGTTACCTTTGTCAAAAACAGAGATTATTATAATACGGTAACTAATAAAAATATTTGTTACCTTAGTAAAGATACAATTTTAGTGCACAAACACGAATTCCTGGTACGTACACGTACCACGGTTTCGTGCATATATATATATATATATATATATATATATATATATATATATATATATATATATATATATATATATATATATATATATATATATATATATATATAGGGCTTATATATTTTATTAGATACCCATAGATTCTGTGTTTTAACATTCAGGCTTATATATTTTATTAGGTGCCAAAAAAATTATTTATTTTTTAAATGTTTTGTAAATGTTTTTTAAAATAAAATGTTCTATAGTCTCTTCTATTACATATTACTTGCGTACTAACTGCTTTTCGTGCACAACACTTTTCCAAGACAATATTACTCCTTTGAACGTATGAAGGGGCCAGTTTCAAACGGCTTTAAATTGAATTAAATAAGGAGTTTTATCTGGACATGGCAAAACATTCTGTTTGATTTTAATACTATCTCTCTTTAACCTACGCCCAACAAGGATGTTAACGGCGATAAATATCATCACCGTAACACTTATTCCTGCTAGCAATATGTAGAATCAACGTTCTTCATAAGTCGGTGTCTGGTGGTCCATCTCGGTCAATTTCATCAACCGCTTAGCCACATGTGCATTGTATGGGAGAGGTAAAGATGGAATTGTTGTTGACCATGTGAAGTTCGCGAAGTAGGCTCGTTCTCTGATGATAGTCTTGATTCCATACTCCGTATAATTCGGGGACGTCCCGATACAACCATATGCTGCAACGAAGATTTGGGAATAGGACGTGGATCCGTCCGGGCATGATACATTGAAGCCGGCCTTGTCGTATCGTATCCACGAGCCGTTGTTCAGTCTGCAATTGAACTTATTATTGTCAAAGGGATAAAGCTTATCCAGACAATTTTCATTTGTATGGGAGAGAGCACCGTCTAGCACTATACCTAACTCGCATGAATCCATTAAGTTTTTATGGAATTCAAATGAGTCAGCTGTACATATTTTTTTATCCATTGCGTCTGAACAGTGAGTTAATTGATTTAAGTCTTTAATGACCGTATATGTTTCCTTGTCTGGGGAAATCAATACGTGTCCTGTCAAACTGGATATTACTGGATTTGAGTGATTCGTAATGAAAGTCGGAAATGGTGATATCCTGTAAGATTGCCAGGCATCGGAAGAATCAAAGGGAATTGTAATCATAATCCTGTGATTTTCAACGCTTACTGTAATTAGGCTGTAATAAAATTCTAGCCTACGTGGGTCTAACAAAGGAATATAACCTAATTTCTCAAGATTATCGTGTCCTACAGTCCACATCAAAAGGTCACGAGCCAAAGATTCTGCCTTGTAAGTTTTATTTTGCAAGTCGTCAGATAGCATCTCTGCCACTTTTAGTGTCGATGCAAGCGAACTCTCTGTATTAAAAGGAAAATGTCTTCTATGCATTTCATTTAATGAAACCGCAAACCTTGAAATGTTCCTCTCTAAGCTAGTGACGTCATTCTCTGGGAGAAAAATTGCTTGCATACGCACTTCAACAACTACGTTACTTGATGTAATAAAAACGTCTTCTTGTCTTTCAACTATAGTGCCATATTTAAAATCTATACTTTTAGTTTTAGAGCTCATCCCACATGAGAAAAATGTCTGAGCGAACAATTTCACTCCGGACAATAAAAACTTCATCTTGGAAACCTGTAACGAGAAAAATATATGTAATTACTCCTGTATTAAGAAGAAAAACTTTTACCATATTATGTTTACAAAAAATGAAAAAAAAATAAAGATCTTTCCCTCACTTCTTTCCCTCTTATTTTAATTTCTTATGTGAGCCAATGGTAAGATTCTCTCATCAGTGGGTTGGGATACGTTTTGAACTCTAAACTTATTGGCCGTTAATGTTTCCAAAATGTTAAATGGGCCTTCAAACTTAGGAGTTAGTTTATAATTGAGTCCTTTACATACATTTACCTGTATGTATACATTATCACCCACTGTATATGTTTTCGTTGGCTTCGCTATTTTATCATGATTCCTTTTCATTATGATTTATGATTCTTCTAAATTCTTTCGAAGGATATCAAAATGACTTTTGCTTGCATTTATACATTCTTTTAAAGGATTTGATAGATTAGTTGTAGTCGTTAATACATGGAAAGGTGTTCTAACTGGGATACCATACAATGCTTCATGCGGTGACATTTTAATTGATATATGATATGAATTATTCAGAGTACTCAGTACCGCAGGTATTGCAATATCCCAGTTGGGGTCTGATCCCCCTAGTGTTACTCTCAATATATTTAAAACCTTCCTATTTGCTCTTTCCACTAGCCCATTCGACTCTGGGTGATATATCATGGTATTTATTTTCTTTATGCTAAGGAATTCACACAATGAGGTAAGAAAGTGATTATTAAATTCTCCACCCGAGTCTGAGATTATCATGTGTGGAATTCCATGTTTACAAATGTAACACTCGTAAAACTTCCTAGCGCATTCAATCGCAGTTTTAGTTTTAAGCGCTATTAGTTCTGTATATCGAGTTAAAGCATCTACAATTACTAAGAGGTGCTTATTTCCTCTGTCTGACTCATAAAATCCTGTTAATAAATCTAAATGTATCCTTTCAAAGGGTTGATTGGGCACGGGATAAGCCCCTAGGCTGACAGGTGTTTTCGTATGCCCTTTGTTTTCCTGACATGTGCGACAATTAGCTATGTGTTTTTTTATATCTGTAAGCATCGTATGCCAATAAAACAATGATTTGGCTTTCTGTGACATTAATGAGAACCCCGGGTGTGTATGCAATGGATTTGCATGCAACCAATTTAGGACAGTGGAAATAAGTGAGATTGGTACTACTACCTGGTCGTTAGTTACATGTGGTGTATTGCGGGTTTTCCTTGTCACGGTCCTACACAGAATATTGTCTTTGATTATATAATTCTGCTGCTTATACTTCATATATTCCTTTTCCTTATGATTGCCTTTCAAAGCATTTATAATTTTTTCTAATTTCTGATCTTTTCTTTGCTCAGACTGTAATAATTCAGCACTCCAGCTCAAATCTTCTTGTTCAGATATCGTTTTAACTATAGGTATGGATGTTGATATATCTATTAATTCAGCTAAAGGCTCCGTACAAGATGACATGGGGTTGCGTGATAATACATCAGCAATGAACTTTGCTTTCCCAGGTAAATACCCAATTCCCCCGCCAAAGTCTTGAATGATCAAATGCCACCGAGTTTGTTTGCGACTGTGGCTGAAGCCTTTAAAGAAGTCGGTTAGTGGTTTATGATCAGTAAGAACCTCAACGGGATAACCGTATATTATGAACTTAAAATACACTAGTGAATTAACAATAGCTAGCCCTTCCTTGTCTATTACTGCATACTTACTTTCGGAGGTTCTCAGTTTTCGAGAATAAAAAGCTATCGGGAAAAATTGTTTTTCATATTGCTGAAGCAATACCCCTCCTACTCCTAAGTCTGAGGCGTATGTTGCAATGAAGAATTCCTTACCGAAGTCAGGAAATTTTAAGATAGGAGAACTACACAGTTCATCTTTCAAGGTATTAAACGCCTGTTGATGCTGCTCAGACCATATGAAATCTACGCCCTTCTTCGTGAGATCAGTTAAGGGAGCGGCTATTATTGAATAATTGCGTATAAAACGCCTGTAATATCTACTACAACCCAGAAATTGCTGTATTCCCTTGACATTAGTAGGTATCGGAAAGTTACGGATAGCCGCACCTCATCATGGACTACTTTAAGACCTTGGCTTGACACCATAAAACCCAAATAGACTAATTCTGTTTTGAAAAATTCACACTTACTAATCTTTACCCTTAAGTTATGTTGTCTTAGTCTGTGTAGTACTAGTTCTAATTTACGTGGATGTTCTTTTAAGGTGTTGGAAAAGATTAGAAGGTCGTCCATATAGGCATGCAATATATCCCCTAGCAAGTCTCCGAACACTATGTTAATCATTCTTGTAAATTTTATGGGAGCACAACGTAAACCAAAAGGCATCCGTAAAAATTCATAATGTCCCCTGGCTGTGCTGAACACTGTGTATGGGATACTATTTTCTTCTAATGATATCTGGTGAAAGCCTTCAAGTAAGTCCAAACTGGTAAAATATTTATTCTGGCCTAACAAAGATAAAATATCATCAGTACATGGCACTGGGAATCGATCAGGGATTGTTTCCTCGTTTAGGCGACGGAAGTCTACGCAGATACGCCATGTTCGATCTTTTTTCGGTACAACTATTAATGGAAAATTATAAGGGCTGTTTGATTTCCTAATGACTCCTTCTTCTAGCATTTTACCTACTTCATCATTTATTTCATTCTGGAATTTTATAGGGAGTCTGTACGAGGGTACATAGATAATTTTCTGCTTGTCCTTTAACCTTATTTGATGCTCGATCACACCTGTTTTTCCTAAGGATCCATCCGTAGTGGAAAAAACATCATGATATTCAGTTAAAAGTCCAAAAACTTTCTGCTGAATTTCTTCGTCTTGAATGTCTTTATTGATTTTATTTTTAATAGATTGCAAAAGGGATTCATCCACAACTGATTGAGCTTGATTTATTTCAGCAACGGTAAGAATACGATGTTTATAAACTTCTACATCCAAGATATGTTGATTTTTGTGAATTACTAAAGTGGTATTTAAATGATTACAGACTTCAATATTACATTGTTGATGTGAGCCTACTGTAT
>NC_090759.1:1559853-1562353 GCF_036898095.1 Palaemon carinicauda
TTTCGATCCTTGTCTTTTCCAGTCAACATTTTCTCTGGTCCTTTGCACAAGGGTCCTTCAACCTGTTTTTTTGTACTCTTCCTTCTAAAGCTTTTCTTCGTTCGTCTTCAACTCGTCATCTTCCGGCCTTCGAGGGAAAATTTCCTTATCTCGCCGATCCTTTTCCTCAAATTCTTGACATATTCTCCATCTGTTTCCTCTCGGTCCTTCCATTTTTCTGCTAACATTTTCTTTGGTCTTTTTATAAAGGGTTATCCTCGTACTTCCCTTAGGCGTATGGGAGCTTCCTTGATGCACTCGTGCTTTTCAGCTGTCTGACATATGTGACATGCACGACAAAAGTAGCTCACATCTTTATGCATGCCAGGACAGAAAAAATGTGTTTCATTATCTTCTCTGTCGTCTTCCTTATCCCAATATGTCACGTTTCGTGCGTGACGGTGTTCACCTGTCTTCCCAATGGTGCGGGAATCAATATCTGCCGATACATCCCCCATTTGGCAATCCCAGGGATATCGGCTGGTCTATGCTTTCTCATAAGCAACCCATCCTTAAGATAATGACAGTTCGGAGACTGCTGTGCCTCTGTCTCGTCCACCACACTGTATAATAAACCCCGTTAACGTTGTATCCTTCCGTTGCAATCCTTTCATCATTTTCCTACTCACTTGTCCTACTTCTAACGTTGGATTTTCAATTTCAACCAAGTCCATTTTTTCTTTATCCTCTTGTCTGCTCGTCTGTCCTTCCTCTTCGCTCGGGCGTACTCTTGAGTTCTCTTCTTTCGTACCATTAAAGGAATCCTATTCTTCGAAAAACAAATCCTACAAGTACATTGCTCCTACAATTTCTTTTTCTTCGTTGTCCTCTTGTCTAGCTGTCTGTTGTTCCTCTTTGCTCAGGCTTACTTGGGAATTCTCCTCTTGCATACCATCAAGGGAATCCTCTTCTTTGGAAAACAAGTCCTCCAAGCTCATTTCTTCTAGGTCCCTTTTTCTTTGTCTACTTGTCCAGTCATCTGTCGTTCCTCCTCGATCAAGCCTACTTTGGAGTTCTCTTCTTGCATACCATCATAGGAATCCTCTTCTTCGGAAAACAAATGCTCCAAGTTCATTGCTCCTTTGATTTATTTTTCTTCTTCAGCAACCACGTTCTCCTCCATACTCCTAATCATAACACAACTAGGAAATAGAGATGGGTAGTCCCTCTCGAATTCAGTCGTAGGACTACACTTCAAAGGTTTCTCTGAAGTGTAGTCCTACACTCACATGATTACCCAGCAGGATGTCTACTCTTTTGACAGCCAATGAATCCTTTACCGCAAAGTCAAAATTACCTGTCACCATGACAGTTTTAAACGGAAAATAGGGGTATCCTCCTCACCTCCTATCCACTTAAAAATAACAGTGTCCCCTGTGAGAGACTGTTCCACAAACGGGTGTACTCCTCGTACAACCACACTATGGGTACAACCTGTGTCGCGCAATATCCTGACCGGAGTTCGCTCACTCAAGTTTATTGCTACTAACATATCTTCATAAATATATGTTTTAAAGGCATCCCTGTTGTTTGGGTTCGTCCTCTTTGTCATGTAAACTTTGGCTGGTTTATTATCCTCTCTGTCTTTTACCAATTGCTTTTTCATCTTCGCATTCTGTGACATCGAATTATCCTTAATCACTTGGGAGACTGCTTTTGGTTGGCTTGGCCAACATTTCTATCTGATATGGCCTCTCATGGTACTCTTAAAATAGACAATATCCACCTTCTGCAGATCTTTCATGTTACTTGAAGGAGGACGATTCAATGTTTGTTGCTGTGGTACATTCGCATTCTGCTTAGAGATAGTAGCAGTGCTACTTCCGTTGTAACTCTTGAATTTGTTCCCGTAGTTATTACTGAACTAGTTTCTATGGTTCGGTGAATACTTGACACTTGGTAGAACTGACTGTTCAAACTTCATGGTCAAGGAGGGTTTAGGACTGATGATATTATAATCTTCAATCAGCGAAGCAGCTTTATCAAATTTCTTCACCTCTCTCTCTCTCTTAAGTTTTATCGAATGTGTTCAGGAAATCCTCGTAGATACTGTTCAATAATATCAATTCTTCCAACTCAGCCAAATCTCTTTTACTTTAGAAGCCTCTGTCCATCTCTTAAAACATCGTCATACCATATAAGCGTAATCAAGGAAAGTATTTTTCTCGTCCTCTCTTAAACTTTGGAACCTTTCATTATAATATTCAGGGGTCATCAGATACACTTACAGCACGCTCCTCTTCACTTCTTGATAATCCATCCTCTGGTCCTGAGATAAGGATAAGTAAGTACTGTGGCCCTTCCAAAAGAGCACATCTTGCAATAACACAGGCTCTTTATCTTCTGGCCAATTCATCGCCACTGCAACTGTTTAAAAATGATCGAAGAGCTCATCTGGAGCCTCTTCTGTGAACATTGGAATCAACCTCTGGGCTTCCAATACATTAAACACTGGATTGTG
>NC_090759.1:1584853-1597353 GCF_036898095.1 Palaemon carinicauda
CTTCGGCGCCGACCTTCTGACGAACGAGAGTTCAACAGGATGATTCTAGAGTAGGTTCTTAGCACGTCCTTATTTCACAATGCTAGTCTTGAAAGCTCCAGAATTCTCTAGAGTATTGTTCCCGATATAAAAGGACAAGGGGAGGCTGAGACGAGGGAGACCTGATTGAACACTGCTCGTGTTTGAAGAGATTCCATAACTACAACCCCCGTGTTTCAAGAAGTTAGTGACTACACACAATGATAGAGTATTTTGACCGAGTTTAAAACAGCATACATCATCAGACAGAAGAACTAATTCTTCGTGTCAACAGTTTATATCTGAAACTACTCAACGCCATCTGTCCGTCGCTGCATAGAGGTTTGGAGTGTAAACTCGACCTATTTCGTAGGAGTTATGTACGCTATATTAATAAGTTTGGCATGTCGTGAGTATTCTGCGGTTTTTGTGTCATACAGTAAATATTTGTTAAATATTAAATATTTTTTTTTTTTTTTTTTTTTTTTTTTGCAGGATATTATTTTCATATTGCTGTTAAGGGTCTGCTACTGTTTCATAAAATTTATGAGAAGATTTTGCATAATTCAAGTCGTATACAATAGTTGAGCGTAACACAGAGCAACAATACCTTCCTTCCTCATAAAGAATTTCAGTACCACTTGAAACCTCACAAGTACAATAAGTACTCCTCTGAGAGTACCTTGCTGTGTAAAGTGTATTCAAAAACCTTTTGTAATAAAGGGGATAAAAACGAATGTTCCAATGTTTCATTATCCGTTGACTTGGACATATATTTCTTTACAGTCACTTCTAGTGATATTGTCAGATGTACAACTCTTCGTTAATTAGGTAGTCGAAGTGGTGGGAAGGGTTGAATCTGTGTGTGCGTGTGTACATATCTATCTATATACTGAGCTCTCAGTTATGACGAGTTGCGTACACTATATATATATATATATATATATATAGGCCTATATATATATATAATATATATATATATATATATATATATATATATATATATATAGGCCTATATATATAATATATTTATATAGGCCTATATATATAATATATATAGGCCTATATATAATATATATATATATATAGGCCTATATATATAATATATATATATATATATATATATATATATATATATATATAGGCCTATATATATAATATATATATATATATATATATATATATATATATATATATATTTAATATATATATATATATATATATATATATATATATATATATATATTTAATATAATATATATATATATATATATATATATATATATATATATATATATATATAAGTATCTTCCCTTAGACTTTTTTCAGGTGACTCCAATCATGCACCTCAAGCCATAACCACGACCCCACTAGTTTAGTTGTATATGTATAATTATATATTATTAGTTGATGGCTGTAAAAGTAAGGGACAGTAAATATCCTTCTATAAGATAAACAATATAAGGTTGGAAAAGACAAAATTAACATCATTAAATTTTATTATAACATTATAAATTTCAAGGGTTAATATTAATCAAAAACCACACTTCTGGAATAATATTTTGTCACACATATAGGTTGTAGCGAAAGGCAACAACGCTTTCACAGCCTCACCCCCAAGGATTGATTTCTCTTTCTTTACAGCTGTACAGAACACCCCTAGTGATTGTCGCTGAAAGTTGAAATGAAGAGTTTTGTCATGCTGCACCTCGATAAGCTCCTCTTGCAGATTTCGGATAGAAGACTCTTATTCTGAGAGGTCCTCGGCGTGGACAACAAAGGGTCTGCTCACCTATCTGTATTTTTCATGCAACTCTCCATCCGGAATATACCTGTCAAACTCCTCTCTCAATTTCTAAAGGTGCAAAGCAATGACACTTTGTATGTCCAAAAGTGGGGCGTCTTCTTCATAGTCCAAAAAAAGGTTCAAGATTGGAAAGGACGCAGTTTTTCCCGGTTCGATTTTTCCCTTCCACAACTCAGCTTCGCCTTGAAAGCCCTGAGTTTTTCTGACACTGAGATATGAGTGTCATCTTTCCCTTGCCTGGATACATTCAGCAAATTCAACTTTAAAATATGTCTGTCAGATATGCCAGTTTAAGCAACCACCATGGTTCTGTAAGCCTTGATGCCAGTACATGTGTCTTCTCGTTTAGGAAGATTTCAACATCTGCACGCATATCAAACTCTCTCTGGAGCACTTTCCCTCGGGACAGCCACCTGACAGAAGAGTAGTAAAGCAGGTATACATATTCTGACCCCATATCAGAGCACATCTGATTGAACAGCCTGGAATTCAGGGCTGATGATTTAATAAATTTCCCTATTTGAATCACATCTTCCATCACGGTGTTAAGTTCAAGAGACATTTTCCGAGAGGCCAGGTTTTCCCGGTGAAGCGGACAATGAGTCACTATCACTGTGGGGTTGACTTGTTTTACCCTAGCAGTGAAACCCTGACGTACCCCTAGCATTGCAGATGCCTCATCCTGAGCACACACTGGAGCACTGATCCCATCTAAGGCCTTCTTCCTTGATGAAACTGTCAACCAACTTGAAGAGATCTTCACCTGTTGTTGTCGTTTCCAGTCGTTTACAGAACAGGAGTTCCCTTCAATGTCACTCTTCCCTTGGTATCGCACATATACTAAGAGCTGAGCATCGTCACTGATATTGGTTGACTCATCCAATTGCAAGCTGAATTTTCCGCTCTCCTTGATGGCAGCCACTACCTGCTCTTTGATGTCTCCTGACATCTCTTGAATTCGTCGGTTAATTGTGTTGTCTGACAGTGGAATAGTTTCATTTTTTTTCACTGCAGCATCTCTGATAATGGCACGAACCATATCAAGGGCTGCTAGATTTACCAAATTTTCCCCAATTGTGTGTGACTGCATACACTTAGCAATTCTTTTTGCAATGAGATAGGATGCAAGTGTTGCTTGTTGAACAGAATACAGCTCTGTGTGTATAAGGTTGTCTAATTGTTCAGTTTCAAATGAGACAAAAGATGTTGTTTGGTACAGTTTGCCAAGAAGGAGGAGGGGAAGGGGCCAAGGAGAGATGAGGGGATTGGGGCCAAGGAAAGAGAAGGGGAACAAGAAAATAGAAGGATGGTTAAGAGAATAGGAAAGAGGAGGGACGGAGACAAGGGAAGATGACAAGGAAGATTAAGAAAGAGGGTAGGTAGCAAGGAAAGTGAAGGAGCAAGGAACAAGGAAGAGGCGGTATAGAGAGGAGGGGAGGGGTCAAGGAAGGAGTAACAAGGAAAAGAGGTGTAATTTATTTGTAAATCGTAGTAAATAAGACGAAGCAGACAACGAAAAAAATCAAAGATATACAGCACTCCAAATCTCGCCAAAACAACAACCTCGAAAACTAACAATATACAATACTCCAAATCTCTAAACAACCGCCAAAACAACAACCTCAAAAACCAACAACATAAAATCCTCAAAATCTCTGAACAACCGCCAAAACAACAACCTCAAAAACCAGCAACATAAAATCCTCCAAATCTCTACACAACCGGCAAACCAACGACCTTTTCTACCAAGTGACCAGTGTCGCTGACGTACCAACATCACAAGAACATACAACTAAAATAACACATCTTATAACACAATAAATGAAATAACAATAAAAACTACACAAACTCACAAGAGGTAAATAAAAAGGAAGGGGAGGAGTAAAGAGGAGAGGAAGAGGAGGTGGCTAGGAATTATGGAAGAGGAGGGGAGGGGGCAAGAAGGAGGAGAGGAGGGGAAAGATAAAAAAAGAAGCAGGAGGAAAAGGGGCGTGAAAAGACGGGGAAAGGGAAAGAGGAGCAAGGTAAGGGTGGCAAGGGGAAAAAGGTAAATGTAGGACGGGAGGGCATGAAAAGTGATCCCTCCTCCTTCCCTGGCCCCTCTCCATCTCTTCCTCCTCCCTTGCTCATCTCTCTATTTAAATATGGTGTGGGGTACCATGTGGTTTTAGGAGCCTCAATTACGAACACTGTGATAGGCTATCATTCACTGACATACTGTGGTGCAATACTTTGTCAGCAAGGGGAGTACTCAGTTTCTATTGTCAGCATACTACTTTTTTCGTGAGTAATTAAGAATTTTAAAGAAATAATGACTGAGTGCAACCTATGTAGTACATTCGAAATCACTATACAGATATAAATGCATCAGCATACCGATATAAGACGAACAAATTGCACAGTATTTCCCCTTGCGGCAGTACAGCAGGAGTGGCTGTCTGGTTGGACGTGGACGTCAGTAACCTAGTACCTGTACGATGAACTCCATTTTCGGATCAAATAACTCCTTTATTATTAAAGATATCAAACAACTGAAACTTGCACATTGATCACTAATCATTCCTTAATATTATGTTAGAAGTAAAGAAAATACGACTGTTTTTTGATATTCATTAAAAATATTTTTAAAAAACAACCACACAAAAATATATATATGCACAAAACAGACCATAAATTTATTTACACTCAACCTATAATACTTTGGTGACCTGGATATCTAAGACAGATTATATGGGAATATCCATGCCAGTTTTCAGGACCCCTGGACCAAAAACACCAAATCTGTGACTGGGGTGAAAAAAGGAAATTATTTTGGAGTAAAAACACTGCTTCAAAAATTGTCCCCTGTAATCCACCTAAATATTAAAATATTTCTATAATATCTTACACAGTTGTGAATTGACCATTCTAGTATACAAAGCAGGTAAAAAAAGTAATTCTGAGTAATTAAAAGCTTCCCAAATAACAAAAAAAAAATTCCTCCGGGAGGCCTATTTGACATACGGTATTTTCCTATTGCTCTTTCGGAAATCAATATAAGACATTCAAATTATATGAGGATACCACATATACATTCTAGAATACGAGACAAGTAATAAAAACTAAATATGAATACTTAAAAGATTCTAAAATATGAAAAAAAAAATCTTCTGAGAGGGTTATTTGATATGGCACAGGGGGTGGCACAGGGGTGGCACTGGGTGATTGTACAGGGGTGGCACTGGGTGATTGTACAGGGAAGGCACTGGGTGATGGCACAGTGGTGGAACTGATGTATGGCACAAGGGTGGAACTGATGTATGGCACAGTGGTGAAACTGATAGATGGCACAGGGGTGGCACTGGCCTCAATTTCCTTCTTGGATGGGAATCTTTTGGGCATCTTCGAAAACTGAAAAGAGAAAAAAACAAACTTTAGTTTTCACTTTTTTCCGGCACACGTGGCCACAAAGCCTCATGGTAACCAAATCACAACATGGCAACACTATTCACCATTGCTAACTGAAAATCTCATTAACTTTAATAAATAACACTATGAGATATATATCAAAATGCGAAAGCATACAATTTTAATGTTTGTACTTTGCTCGGTAGTAAGGTGCCTACCTGGTGACCAAGCAAACTTTGAAGGGCTATAAGCCGGTGAATTCCTGGAGCTCAACTTGACACGTCCATCCACGATCGAAACACAACACAAACTTGACATCGCACACCTCGACCCGACGGGAAAAGCTGAAATATCATGCCTTATCTTGAAAAATATGGTTATGCGCATTCGCTCGGTTCGCCGCATGGGGTCCATATTACGCACGCAGGGAGGTACTAGCCTAGAGTTCCTACTCGTGACAACCATCTCCCACTCTTGGAAAAACTTTGAATGTAAATATTTTATTCCAACAGGTAGACAACTAAGTTGGTTGGGATAAGAAAAATTCGCTTAACTAAAATATAAATTTTATTTCCTCTTTCTATCACGATGAATTAATATGATCTTCCTTAATAGTTGTTCCCAACCCACTGTTTACCAAGATTTCCTGAGAGTACAAAAAAGTTACCTTCATTAGACAATGTACCAAAAAAAAAAGGTGGAATACTACACACAAGTCCAAAATATGAAGAAAAACTATGCAACAACGTGTGTAGTAACAGGGAGCTGTCTCAACACACTAAACAATACTGAATAAAAAAACATAGTTTAACTCGAAGGCTACAAACATTGTATTCCACCCACTTGAAGAAACTAAGTTTAAAAACTCAAGAATTTCTTAAGGCTAACTGCTAAGACACCGAAGTAAATTATACAAAACATTTAGCTTGTTAAGAGTACATAATTACATTGAGATGATCGGTATCATTAATGACCAACCTTATAAATCATCCTTGGTGCTTCTTGGTTGATCTCGACGTATAGTACACGAATAATAGTCGGCAACAGTAGCTTTCGTCCGGGGCGGCGCCGATGGCTTTATTCTTCCATGTTAAAAAGAACAATCCCTTTTTACGCAATTAAGGGAAACAGCATATCCAGTTGATAATCAACGTGAAGACGTACAAAATAAAAAGCCACCCAGTATGAGCGTTGGTGTCTTGACGTTTACTCTCTCAACGCCTCACTCCAACACTGCCTTCACTTTTTGCCTGCCTTGCGTCGTAACTTTAATTTACCAAAAACAACCGTAGTATGGTTGTTCTCCTGTGAATAGCAAAAACAAGCAACAGTATCCATTTCTTTCATAATTCCAAGGGAATGGGAGGAAACCAATTCAGATGAAATAAGGTGGTCAAATACCGATCATAAACTTATGAATAAACTTCAGTTTCCTCGCATTCAACCATAAGAAACAATCGTGATAATATATTTTCTAACATTCCCCCGACAAGGTTTAACAATTTCCAGAAAAAATTGTTAAAAAAAATATAATGCATTCATAAAGACAACAAAAAGAAAAATAATCATTACCAATATATACAAATAACCACAAATATTTACAAATTCAAAAAGACCGCAAGATTCAATCAATCGTCAGACAAAATGTCTTTGGTCTTTTTGATAAATTCCAAAGCAGCCTTCCTAGTACTTTTGGGTCTAACTGATAATTCAGTGCTAATCTTAGGAAGGTCACCTGCTAAGTCTTTATCTTCAGAAGAATTTTCAAATAACAATAAAGGTATCAGGCAACTCACATGTCTTTTAGTTAATTCTGCTGTTCTACCCTTCAGGACAACTGCACCAGTTGTCTCTCCTTCATTATTGGTGATTATCTGCTTAACAATTCCCATTGGAAAGTTTACAGGCTTAACATTAGCATCTTTTATAAGCACTATATCACCAACACCTATTTTATCATGCTTGCAGGGTTTATATCTGTCTTTGGTGTCTATTGCCCGATTCAACAAAGTAGACATAAACTCACTCTGATATAAGTCAAACAGTCTATGCCTAACTTTCCTAATTTTGGTATATTTATCCTTCACCAAATTAGACGGGGACGTATGGTCTGAATATTCATCCAACTCAGGCAAGGGTTGTAATTCTGGGATCAAATTGACAGTCACAATCTCATAGCCTCTAAGCAGCATCTCTGGGGTTATGGGACTTAGTGTATGAAGGTCCTGATCTCTCAAAGATTCCTTAAATGCAATGGGTCTCTTATTAACCAAACTTCTAACTTGACATATCAAAAATTCAAAATCTCTCAATTCAAGAATATTAGTCCCGATGCTCTTATTTATCATTTGTTTTGTCATTTTTACTGAAGTTTCAACAAGAGAGCCAAGGGAACTACACCCTTTAAAGTAACTCTCAAACTTAATCTTATTAATGCCATTCTCCTTGAAATACTCATCCGTTAGCGGATCGTTAAGAAAATCAGTTATTTTATTTCCAGCTGCTACAATTTGAGTCCCCAAATCACTAATAACTAACTGGGGGTAATCCAAACTCAAATACATGTATCATAAATGCCCTTAAAAATTCTGATACGGAAATATCATAACATACCTGCAAATTAATGGCTCTAGTGTACATACAAGAAAAACACAATATCCAAACCTTCCTACGACCATCTGACAGTTTGCAATTAAAAGGCCCGCAATAATCCAAATATAGATAACCAAAAGGAGTATCAGAGGGTTCCAATCTAAATAATCTGTATGGAGACTGGTTCAGTCGTACAGGTCTTTGATTGTATCTTTTACAAGTAATGCAAGAGCTAACAGACTTCTTTACAACAGAAAATATGTGTGGTATGTAATAAGGTTTTCTCAATAAATTCAGTACCCCATAATATCCTACATGTCCTAGCTTTATGTGGGCATCCCTAACAATCAATGAAGTTAATAAACTATCTTTAGGTAGTAACACTGGGAAGAACACCCTGTGAGAATTAGGTCTATCAAATTTCCCATGTACTCTCAAAACATTATTCCTGTCAGGGTAGATATTCAGCTGAGAAACTAGGTCAGGGATATCCTTTTTAGGACATTGCTTTCTTTGAAAAAACTCTACAACTTCTGGAAATCTGAGCTTTTGCTCTTTGCTTATAATTTGTTGCAATGCCAGTTCATAATAATTAAAATCTGGGGGCTTTATTTCCAAAGATGAAATAACTGATCTATTTCTAGAAAGGGCAGTTTTCCACTTATTCACTACCATTAAAACTTTAGCATGTACTTTTACTAGTTTAGTCAAGTTAGAAAATCTATCCACTGGAACCAAATGATCTGTTACTAGGTTTTCTGCTGCTTGGTTAACAGAAACGCCAAATTCTTGAACCGGCCCGCTAGGTAATCTGAACCTTAATACCTCTTCCTGAACCTTTGTTTCTTCAAACTGCTCATAATTTGGACCACAACAATAGTTAGTACAGGACAAGACCTTCCTGGAAACCGGACGAGTAATACAATCTGCAGGATTGTTGATACCTGCAATATAGTTAAACAATATTGGAATCTGCTTACATATCCTCTGTATTCGTTCGAGCCTATTATTAACAAATACAGTTCTTTTATTTACTTTATCCAATTTGACAGCACTAGAATGCAGCCAATGAAGAACGACAAGGCTATCTGAAAACAGTTGCAAATCGGTAATATTGATCTTAGATAAACAAAACTGCCCAGTAAGTTCATCATAAACAGACTTTAGCACTTCACAACCCAAAACCAGTGCTTGAAGCTCTAGAGAGGGCACAGACTTCGCTTTCAGTGATGAATTAACAAACTTATTCTTAGCTATAAGAAAACTCCTCTTGCATGACTCTCTAATATAAATAACAATTCCATTTATCTCAGTACTTGCATCAACATAACATTCTAATATGTACTCAGAATCCCTTTCACCAACAAAACGATCAAATTTAATGGGTGGTGAAGAATTTGCCTGATTTACAATACATTTCCATTCCTTAAGTTGTTCTCCATCAAGGATTTCATCCCAGTCCAATTTATTAGTTTGCAAATTGTGCAAAAAAATCCTGGCTCTGTTCAAAATTGGGCCATTGAAATTGAAGATGTCGAAATTGGAAGCAATAGTTTTTAACACACACCTTTTCGTATTAGCATTAGGATCTAACCTTACAGGCAATGTATAAATCTGATCAGAATCCCTTGACCATTGAAGACCCAACAGCTTTACCTCATGAGGAGTTTGACCGGATCCTTCCCTGTCAATAACTTCTTGTAATGAGGGATCATTTGTAACAAACTGTTGCAAGGGAAATTTATATTTCTCAAAAATGGAAGGCAAATCTTTGTAAACTTCATTCAACTTTTCCCCCCAACTACAAGTATATGCTCCATTGTCCATATACAACAACTGATACAAAAGCCTCTTAACATCAGTCAAATTAGGATCACAATCATCAACAACTAATATATAATATAATGACAACATCAGTATCGTTGGACTACAACGTAGTCCAAAACTTAATCTTATATTCTTATATGCTACCAATGTAAAGTCATGTTTAGACACATTTCTATACCAAAAAAAATAGCAACTTGCTTTGATCTTCTTCAGTTAAGGCAACCTGATTAAAGGCCTTTTTGATGTCATAACAGAGCAACTTAGAGCCAAACCTTAAATTCATAAATGCAGTACTCAACTTCTGATTCAAATTAGGACCAGGGTGCATGGCTTGATTGTGAGTAACTGTCAGAGGTCTACCGTCTACACTTTCACCTAAGTTTGACATGAACACAACTCGACACTTTGTGGTTTCCTTATCAGGTCTAAAGATTGGCATGTGAGCTAGGAAGCTAGCCTCAGGATGCTTTTCAAGGAATTTTTCCACATTTGGAATTCTTTCAATTATGCCCATTTCTATTTGTTCTTGAATAACATCATCAACCATACTTAGGTGTTCAGGGTTTCTTTTCAACTTCTTAAAATTAGAAGCTAGTATTCCCTTACTCATATTGATGTTTTGCCCCAACAAATGAGATGTCCTCTGGTTCCACATTAATGGCATGGTTAGGCGACCCTCATCATTTATTCTAATATTAGACAAGGTATTCTTAACCAATTCGTTATTTAACTCCGAATCTTCCTCATAAGATATATGTTCATAATTGAGAACTTCCTTCACCTTTTCATCTAGAGCTCGATCGGCTATTGCATTTAAGACCTTATTGGACTGTTTATTAACCTTTATAATAAAATTAGAATCCTTGTCATTTACATTATCTTGCCATTCATCTAATACGCATTCCCTAGGCTGAACACATTAGAAACTGGCAAGTCTAAATTGAACCTCATTCTTCAAAGTAGGAATTTCATCAACAACTTTAAATGCCTTACTGGCTTCTCCCATAAACAATATTCCTACAGGAGAATCTAAGTAAACTAAAGGATTGATATCACCAAACAATTTAGCTGTGGTCAACAAACAATGAGCTGAACTGGTTCCCAACACAAATTTCACGTTAGATATCCTATCACTGTTCAAAAGTTGATTATCTGCAATGACATATCCTTTCTTTTTAAATGCTTGAGCAAGTTTTGATAAGTTGGGGACTAGAATGTCAATTCCAATATTAGGTACGCAAATAGCCTGAACTTTATAATTCTTATCCCCAATATCTAAATCAACAGCCACTAATTTTGTTTTATACTTTCTAGAAGCATTAAATCCATTTACTTCCACGCTGATACCATCACAAATAACCTCACAGTCAAGCTCTGTGGCAAGTTCAGATGTAATAAAATTCCCTTGACAACCGCTGTCCAGTAAGGCTCTAAAGGTTTCAGTTTTTGATTTACATGTAAATGTAGGTAAAGCCATATCACCCATAAAACTAGTCACTGATCCTGCAATCAAAGCACTGCCATTCTTAATCTGCACAGTACCATCCATATCAACTTTTGATTTGGCACCTGTTTTCGATTCTACTCTGCTGACCTTTTTTACCTTTGGCTCTTTCGTACACAAATAAGAAAAATGCCATTCATTACATTTGAAGCATCTCTTATGAAATCTGAAAAAACAATTATTTGCCAAGTGTCCCTGTCCACAACACTTTAAACATCTACCCAGTTCTACAATACGTTCCAATTTCTTCTCAGGAGTCCTGTAAACTTCACATTCCGAAACCTTGTGCAAGGGATAATCACTATTACAACATAATAAACAACCCCTTTGAATATTCCTCTTATCAACAGATTGCTAGATTAGTAGAGCTCACCTTCTCACATTTTTCCTTAACAATAGTCTTTGAATGAGCTTTGGAATCCTGCAGATACCTATCTGAAGCTTCAAAGAAGTGTTCCTGTATGTCTTCTAAACTAGGTCTGACATTATTAGTGATACTAATCAAATGCTGTTTAAAAGTCTCATTTAAGCCTTCCCACACAAAATACTGAGCAAAGTCATCACCCTTCATCTTTAACAACTTCACATTTTCTATTAATGATCTTACCCTTCCAATATATGAAAAAGGGTCATCTGATGACTTCAGTTTAAGCTCGGAAAACATCCTTACAGTATTATATTTCTGTAAATCGGTGGAAGCAAATGCACAACTTAGTAAATTCTTTGCATCCTCATATGACTGACTACTCAGTTCAAGGGAATTAATCAAATATTCTGCTCTCCCATGCACTTGTTGTTTTAACAGCAAAAACTTATCTCTATTGGAAAACTGTTGTTGCTCTGAAACAGATTCAAACTCCTGGAAAAACCTATTGATATTTTCGTCAGGGCTACTGTTAAAAGTGGGCAAGGGAATAACAGGATTCTTCAACAGACTTCTAGAACTGTTATCACTTGCAACATTTGGTTTATCCTCCAGAATAGCTAACATTTCAGTAACTTTATCAACATATTGCTCACAAATACTAAGTTCTACTGAAAAAGCTTCCTCATTCATACTTTCAGACCACTTCGCATCTGTAACTTTGTGATCATAATCCTTTACTTCGGCTAAAATACCTTTTAATTTTTCTCTTTTTGCAAATCTTTGCACCCTAGACAGACTACTAAAACTGTCCTTACTACCATATTGTTTTGTAATGCTACCACGTAGCTATTTTCGTGTATTAACTAAAACATCCAATGAACTCATTTTCTTTGTTTGAATTCAAGAATCACAGAACAAAAATAAACGAGAAAATGATAAAGCAATAAACTTAACTTTACAACTCAAGAGTGCTCTATCTAATAAATCAACCCCTCCTT
>NC_090759.1:1612353-1617353 GCF_036898095.1 Palaemon carinicauda
CAAATCTTTAGGAGCTTATAGCCGGAAAACATACTCATTTGCACTTAGGTACATTTTCTGTTATTTATTATTCAATTTTAGAGAAAAAGATATCATTGAAAAGAAGAATAAAAATCGCTCAATTCTTTGAGACGGGATTTTGATTTTCTTTTTACTTTTTTGTTCACGATTATTTTGCACCTGGACGAGGAATTTAAAAATTCACAAAAAAAAAAGGAAAATAAAAACTCCGTCTCACAGATTTGTTCGGCTTATGAAGTAGTTTTTATGGTTTAAGATTCAATACAATTATTGTCATATTAGTGAAGAAAAATGTACCTAATTTATTATTTTGATAAATCATGATTTTTTTTAATAAATAAAAGAGTTTTTGATCAAAGGACTTGAAAATTTATGATGATGAAGGTATCATATATGTCTAAAACATATGTAGAAATTAAGTAATTTGGATCATTTGAAAAAAAAAAATGGCGGACATGGCGGACGGGTAAGTATCAAATCAAATATTGTATTCAGATTTAATTCAAGTGAAACCAGCAATTGTGTTATTTTCATAAGTATTATTTCTTTTGCTTTAGTCTACAATTTTATTCAGATTTAATATTTCAATTCAAGTGATTATATAATTTTCAGAGCGTAAAATTTTTGTCTTAATCTAAGTTTTGTTCAGAGTTAATATTTTAAGTGATTTCTGTGGTTTGTGTAAATTCTTTTCAAAGTGTTGTAATTCATATAGAATATATCTATTTGTTAAAGAGTGTATTATGTCAATTAATAGTGTTTATTACATACTCACTCGTATCCTGTTCTGTGTTGAGTGTACTTGACAGACCTTTGGATATTCAGTGTTTTATATACTGCTGTCTAGGATATATGTAACTGTCTTATAGTTCGGTTATTAATATTTCCAAGTGTAACAGATTTCATGTAAGAGAAAACTGGAGAGTTTTAACTCGAGAGGTTGTTTAGCTTGCCAGCCGAAATATATATATATATATATATATATATATATATATATATATATATATATATATATATATATATATATATATATATATATATATATATATATATATATATATATATATATATATATATATATATATATATATATATATATATATATGTTTGGTTCCCAGTCACAAGCCCATCTTATAATATATTTTTGGTGCCCAGACCATTGGGATCGAGCAAGTCTGTTTTACATATTGGTGATAACAGGGCCGTATTTTGATTAAAGGTTTTGAACAATATAGCATTGATATGATTTTGTGTATTGTTAGGATATGTTTTTTTCGGGAGGTATAAGAAAATTTGTTAAAGAACAAGATGGGACAGTTTAATATCCAAGAGTTTTTGAATAACCCAAATGTTCAGAAATTGCCAGAAGCTAATGTAACTAAAGCTCAGAAGCAATCTATTTTAATGGCATGTGGTCGCCATGCAACGTGTGGGATGATGAAATTTCCAATAAAGTCTCTAGCCTTAAAAATGTTGATAAACTCAGGAAAGCTGTCAGAAGAAAATATTGTAGCAGCTGGTGAACTATTGGAGGAAGCTGAGGAAGAATTTTTAGCGAATCAAGGACTAGTTGACTCACAAACTGAAAGCATAAAGGCAGATAGGGATGTAGAGGCTAAGATTCGATGAATTGCAGCAGAAGAGAAGTTGATCAAGTTGAAGATGATGGTAAGAGAGCAAAAATGGAAGCAAGATGAGACAGAGAAGAGAGGGTAGAAGCATTACATGAGAAGGAACTGGAAGCAAGACGGGAAGAAGAAGCCTAAGAGATTACAAGACATGAGAGGGAGACGAAGCTAGGGAAATCACAAGACAAAAAGAAAAAGAGAGAAGAAGGTAAAAAAATGAGATGGAAGAACAGACGCATGCGAGGGAGTTGGAGCTGTTGAATGCCCGTGCAAAGTTGGCAACACAGACAGAGGCGACTCCAGCTATGCACGATCCAGTGTTTAATGTATCGGATGCACAGAGATTAATTCTATGGTTGATAGAGGAGGCTCCAGACGAGTTCTTTGATCATTTTTGAGTGGGCGCATCGTCGATGAAATCTCTAGAAGACAAATGGTAACGGTTATTGCAGAGTGTATTTATTTGGAAGGGCTGCAGCGCTTATTTATCCTTATCAGAGAAGGAAATATCATGAAATAAAGAGGAGCGTGCTGCAAGTGTATCAGATGACCCTTGAATATTATAATAAAAGGTTCTGAAATTCGAGGAAGGACGAGAAAATTACCTTAATGGATTACGCTTATAAGGCACCACAATGTTTTAAGAGAGGAACTACCTGAGGAAGATGGCTGATTTAGAAGAATTGATAATACTAAAACAGTATGTACTAGGAATTGCTGACATATTCGAACATACTTGAGAAAGAGAGAGGGGAAGAAACTTGATAAAGCTGCTTCGCTGAGTGAAGATTATAATAATATCATCAGTCGCTCCGACCAAGTATGAAGTATTACCACAGCAACAATCGTTGATACATCCTCCTTAAAGTATCGTGAAAGACATTCAGAAGGTTAATATTGTCTGTTTTACGTCTGGCAAGAGAGGCTATATCAGTAAGGAATGTTGGTCGAACCAATTGAAAGCAGTCACCCAAGTGATTAGGGATAATTCGACTTCACAGAAGGTAAAGACAAAGAAACAATCGAGGAAGGTTAAAGAGGAAAATAAAGCAGCCATCGTTTACATGGCGAACAGGACAAACCCAAACACGTGTATACTTTAAACCTTATATTTATGAGAGTGTTAGCAGCAATAGATGGGAGTGAGCAAACCCGGGTCAGGATATTGCGGGACACAGGTTTTAATCATAGTGTGGTAGGTCAAGGAGTACACCCGTTGGTGGAACGGTCTCTCACAGGACACTCGATTATTTTGAAGAGAATAGGAGGTGAAGAGGTTACCCCTATTCTCCCTTTGAGACTCTCACGTGAGTTGGTGTCAGGTAATTTGTCTCTGTGGTAAAGGATTCATTGGCTGTGAAAGTAGTAGACGTCGTGCTGGGTAATGAGGTTGGTGGAGCGCCGTTTGTGTCTTGTCCCATTGTAACTGAGAAACCATTGAAGTATAGTCCTGTGACTAAACTTGAGAAGGACTACCCGTATTTGTTTCCTAGTTTTTTGACGACTAAGAGAAAGATGAAGAAAGTGGCTGCTGAAGAAGAAAAATAAATCAAAGGGATGATGAACTTGGAGGATTGGTTTTCTGACGAAGAGAATTTTCTTGATGATACCCAAGAGAACTCCCAAGCAAGCTGGAGTGAAGAGGAGCAACAGACGAGTGGACAAGAAGATAAAGAAGAAATGGACCTGGAAGAAATAGAAAACTCAGAGTTGGGAGTAGGACAAGTGAGTAGGAAAAGGCTGATAGGACTGCAAAGGAAGGATGCAATGTTAAGAGTTATTGTACCATATGGTGGACGACACGGATACACAGCAGTCTCTGACCTGTTATTATCTTAAGGTGGAGTTGGTTATGAGGAAGCATAGACCTGCCAATATCCCTGGGAATGCCGAAGAGGGGATTTATTGTTAGATATTAATTACCGCAACATTGAGAAGACAGGAGATCGCCGTAACGCTCGAGATGGAACATATGAGGATAAGGAAGACGGATGAGATTATGAAAAATTTTTTCTGGCCTGGCATGCATAAGGACGTGAGCCAGTATTGCTGCGCATGTTATGTATGTTAAATGGTTGGAAAGCCAAACGGGTGCATTAAAAAAGCTCCCTTTTACCCGATAGAAGTGCGTTGAGAAACCTTCAGCAAGATAATGATCGACTTTAAGGGACATTTACTAAGGACAAAAAAAGTCACAAATATATATTACCTTTGTTGTGTCGAGTGACGAGATACCCCGAAGCCATACCTGTCAGGAACATCAGTGCCAAAATAATCGCTTATAGGTTCCTCGACTTTTTTTACTAAGTTTGGTATTCTGGAAATCCTTGAAAGTGACCGGGGATCTAATTTCACATCAAAACTGTTTAAGCATATAACGAAACTGTTGGATGTGAAGCAACAACTTCTCATCCGGAGACCAAAGGTACATTAGAGAGGTTTCATCAAACTCTGAAAAGTTTGTTTACGAAGTTCTGCAATGAAACGGGGAATGAATGGAACATTGGACTACTCTTGATGTTGTTTGAGGTACATAATGCTTATCAAGAAAGCATGGGATGTAGCCCGAATGAAATGGTATTTGGATAAGAGCAAGGACAGATCAAAATGTTAGTAGAAATTGGAAGGACCGAGAGGAATCGGGTGTAGAATACGTCAAGAATTTGAGGAAAAGGATTGACAAGATAAGGAAATTTTCCCTTGAAACCTTAAGCCAAATCAAGACAAAATGAAGAAAAGGTTTGATATGAAATGTAAAAACAGACAGTTTTCGATAGGACAACAGATATTGGTCTTCAGGGCGATAAGGAGATTCCAAATAACCAACAAATTCGAAGGACCATTCAAGATTTTGGAGAAGATCAGTAACCTGACCTACATTATTGAAGGAAAAGTCAAAGGAAAGTGCATGTCAACCTACTGAAATTGTACTTTAGCAAAAACAGACCCTAAGCTTCACAAGTGTGTATGGCGCAAACCATACCATCCACAGAAGACGACGTCGGATATGAGGCAGGGGCGGTAAGCAAAGTGAATAATATGTCTATGATTCGGAACTTGGAAGAGAAATTATTTCTTTTGGACCAGGGGCAACAAGAGGAATCAAGCCGATTAATTAGATGCTTCCCCAAAACTAGTAAACCTGACGAAGCATGAGATACACCTCTAAACAACGGAAAAACCATCTAAACAACAAGCTTATCAATTGTCGCCAAATCACTGAGAGGTCATGAGAAAAGAAGTGGAATATTTGTTACAAAATGGATTAGCCGAACAAAGTTCTAGCCCTTACAGCTCTCCATGCTTGTTCGTGAAAAAACTGGAAGGATCTTTCAAGATGTGTAAGAACTA
>NC_090759.1:1622353-1624853 GCF_036898095.1 Palaemon carinicauda
TGTTTCTTGTTCCTGTCGTTTAAGTGTTACCATTTAGCCAAGGAGTAAGATAAAAGTCAATTTCAATTCCTCTGTACATATCCCTGTCAAATTCAATTTTTGTGTACTTCGAGTTAAAATCAACCTATCTTCACCATTGTAGCTAATTGGTAGGTTTGTATTTGGCATTCGATGAATGATAAATTTTGCACATTTAGACTTGATTTTTTCATATTCAAATAAGCCATATATTTTGATATATTGATGTCAGGATTCTAGTACCGACCTCAGAATCAGAGGCCCAAGGCTAAACCACTCTAAGGCAATAGCAACGAACCTTGGTCCAGGATACTTAAATGACAGTGGCCATACCATTCAGCCACAAAGAAAGATAAAAGACAATTACGATTATTCTTTACATATACCTGTCATGTAAATTTTTTTGTATTTCGAATTAAAATAAACCCATCTTCACCAACGTAGCTAATTGGTAGCTTTGTGCTTGGTATTCAATTAATGATGAATTTTACACATTTAGACAAGTTATTCATATTCAACTAAGCCATATTTTTAAATACATTATTGTCTGTAGTCTTTTACCGAACTCTGGATCAGAGTCAAAAGGCAAAACCACTCAAAGACATTAGTATCTAACCAGCTGAGAATTGAACCCTGGCCCAGGATACTTGTATGATAGTGACTGTACTATTTAGCCACCAAGCAAGATAAAAATCAATGACAATTCTTCTTAAATATACCTGTCAAATTCAGGTTTATTTGTACTTAGAATTGAAATAAACCTATCTTCACCATTGTAGCTAATTGGTATGTTTGTACTTGGCATTCAAGTAATGATAAATGTTGTACCTTTAGACGTGTTTTTTTATATCCAAACAAGCCATATATTTATATATATCAATGCCTGGATTCTCTTAACGACCTTAGGATCAGAGCCCCAAGGTGAAACCACTCATAGACAGCAGCATCTGCCCGGCAGGGAATCGAACCCTGGTCCAGGATACTTGTATGACAGTGACCGTACCATTTAGTCATTAAGAAAGAAAAAAGTCATTTACAATTCCTCTGTTCATATAATTGTTGTATTCAGCTTTTTTGTACCTGAAATCGAAATCAACCTATCTTCACAATCATAGCTAATTGGTAAGTTTGTACTTAACATTCGATTAATGATAAATTTTGCACCTTTAGAAGTGTTTTTTTCATATTTGAACAAGTCATATACTTTCATACATTGATGTCAGAATTCTCTTATCGACCTCGGGATCAGAGTCCCAAGGCAAAACCACTCAAAGACAGCTGCATCTGACCAGCCGGTAATCGAAGCCTGGTTCAGGATACTTATAGGACAGTGACCGTACCATTTAGCAGCAGGGAAGGATAAAAGTCAATGATAATTCTTCTGTACATATACCTGTCGAATTCATGTTTTTTTTGTACTTTGAATTGAAATAAACCTGTCTTTACCATCGTAGCTGATTGATATGTTTTTACTTGGCATTCGATTAATGATAAATTTTACAAATTTAGACGTGTTTTTCATATTCAAATAAGCCATATATTTCAATGTATTATTGTTTGAAATTTTTTACCCACCTCTGCATCAGTCCAAAGGAGAAACCACTCAAACACAGCTTCTGACCAGCCGGGAATTGAACCCTGGTTCAAGATGCTTGTATGATAGTGACTCTACTATTTAGCCACGAGGATAGATAAAAGTCAATGACAATTCATCTGAAATAATCCTGTCAAATTCAGGTTTCTTGTACTTAGAATTGAAATTAACCCATCTTCACCATCCTAGCTAATTGGTATGTTTGAACTTGCATTCGATAAATTATAAATTTTGCACGTCTAGAGGTACTTTTTATATTCAAATAAGCCATAAATTTATATACAATAATGTCTGGATTCTCTTAACGACCTTTGGATCAGAACCCCTTGGTGAAACCACTCAAAGACAACAGCATCTGCCTGGGTGGGAATCGAACACTGGTCCAGGATACTTGTATGACAGTGACCGTAACATTTAGCCACGAAGAATGATAAAAGTCAATGACAATTATACTGTACATATACCTGTCGAATTCACATTTTTGTACCAAGAATTGAAATCAAGCCATTTTTACCATCGAAGCTGATTGGTAGGTCTGTTCTTGGCATTTGATTAAAGATAAATTTTGCATATTTAGGCGTGTTTTTCATATTCAAATAAGTCATATATTTCAATACGTTAATGTCTGGATTCTCTTACCGACCTCGGGATCAGAGTCCCAATGCAAAAACACTCAAAGACAATACCATTTATCTGGCCGGAGATCGAACCCCGGTCCAGGATACTATTATGATAGTGACCGTACCATTTTACCACGAGGAAAGATGAAAGACAATTACAATTCCCTGTACATATACCTGTCAATTTCATGTTTTTTTACTTAGAATTGAAATCAACCCATCTTCACCATCGAAGCTAAATGCTATGTTTGTACTTGGTATCCGGTTA
>NC_090759.1:1629853-1632353 GCF_036898095.1 Palaemon carinicauda
TGATACTTCTCCATTGTTTACAACTCTCTATTTTCTGTTTGTTAGCCAGTCTTCGATCCATTCAGCTGGCTAGTAAATGATCTGTGCTCTAATTTTGACCTTTAATTTTCGGTAAGGAACTTTGTCAAAAGCCTTTTGAAAGTCTAGGCATATGATGTCTATTGATCATAAAGGCTAAACATGTTATGGAAAAATTCCAAAAGATTAGTCACACATTATCTCTTTTGTCTGAAACCATGTTGGTTTATATGTTTTACTGTTGAATCTGGTATAATTGATTAAAATAATGTGCGAGGCACTGAAGTTAGACACTGCTCTGAAGTTGCCAGGTTCTTCTTTTGGCCCCTTTTTGTATATTGGAGCTATGACCTAGTTGTCATCCTTGTGATGCCTGAATTTCGTTGGCTGTCTTTTGGAACATCTTGTAAAAGTGTGTAGTTATCTCTTCTTCAAGTTCCATAATCTCTCTCGGATGAATATCATCTGGACCTGGTACCTTAGACTTACCTAGACCTTTTATTTTCTTTTTAACTTCATCAATTGTAAAAGTGATTCTATTTAATGGTTGTGGTGCTTCATATTTGATAGCTGGTTCGGGGATGGTCGTTAATTCTTCCCTAAAGAACACTAGGACGACACATTGTCTATATGGATGCATACAAGGTCAGAGAGAGAGAGAGAGATTTATGAGGAAATGCAAAGATTTGGGATGTTTCCAAGTCTTTTTATTCCATCCGGGGAGACACTTGGGTAGAGCAATTTAGTTTGACCGTTTAGGAAGTTTTTATGATCTTGTCTAACATATTCTTGAACTCGTTTACCGTGTTACTGTTAACTGCATCCTCCAGTCTGTTTCATGTATTTCCTATTCTTATGTGAAGAAATTACTAACTCGAATGTTGTTGTATCTTCTCAATTCCAGTTTTTATCCGTTACTTCTGGACTGATTTGTGCTAAGCGTGATTAAATTATTGTAATCTACATTTGCTATTCCTTTAAGAATTTTTAATGCTTCTATTAGCAGTCCCCTTAGTCTTTCAGTTGGTAGATTAAATAAGTTCAAAATGTTCCATCCTCCGCCTATTTCTATTTCTTTTTGTAACTAGTTTGGTGACCATATCTTGAACTGCTGCCAGTCTATCTGTATCCTTCTGTATACTAGGAACCTACTATCGTTTCCAGAGGCCGTGTAAGTGTTTTTCCCAAATATCTAACAAACCGGATTATGAATTTCCATGAAACTACAGCAATGAATGTTTCAAACATTGGCCTAATTTTTGGTGGTGCAATGGATTGGCAGATGTGCTTAATTAACCCGTTTACTCTTAGAAAAATGAGGAACTTCCTCCCTTCCTTCAGAGCGTTTCGAAGAAGTGTTACTTAATCACGTAACTGTGACGCAGAGGTTCCCCCAACCCTCCTTCGGTGTTTACACCTATGGCTATCCTAGTACCCCCCCCCCCCCCTTCCTTCTTGCCTTCTTTCCTTCATTCCTATTGTTATTAGGCTACCGAGTAAATCCCTGTTAGGAAAGACTGTGTACTGCACATATAAAATGAGCCGGAAGAGCAATAAAATGTGTTATGGTGGTAGATAATGATTAGATGGTTAAGACAAATTATCAAACATAATAGAAGAGGTTTAAAACAGGGGTGTGGAATCGCACTGAGAGATATTCTACTCGGACTCCTACCAATTTTAGATTAGCGACTAAAAATAATATAAAATAAAAAAATAAAATAAAAACATAAGTAGAAATAGAAAACCATTTTTTTTCCTTGAGAGTAATGATGAGTAAAATGTATAAGTGTCCATTTCTTGTTTTTTTTTTTTCATCCTTCATAAATCTATGGTTTCCAGCAATTGGTGATAACATTATTTTTGAAAAGCAAAGCTAATGAATACTTTGATACAAGTATATCATCTTGGCATGTAGACAATGTCAATGGATTTCTCAAAGTAAGGTTGATTGGTTCATTAATTGAAGTCTGGCATAATTCCAGTGACAAAGTCGCAATGATATTTGTCACATACCTTTTAAGTAACAAAAATAGGTACTGGTACTTATAACGTAAATAAATATATAAAACTATGGGTTGAAATATAATAAATCTTATGTATGTATGAACACACACACACACACACACACACACACACATATATATATATATATATATATATATATATATATATATATATATATATATATATATATGATTTCAAAATTTATCATATGGCCGATGTCAATGCCCTTATATGAAACATCTTTTAGAAGTCTACCTTCTAAGGAATTCAAGCTACTCTCTCTGGTGAAATTGATATGATAAGTTATATCAAACAATGCTCTCTGTCATTTTTTTCTCGGCAATTGATGTATCGAGTAACCTGTGTTGTATGGAAGAATGAGTCCTACGGCTTAACCTAAAGAAAACTATATTTCTATTGCTTTACCAACACTCGCTTGAAGTGCAAAGTGTAGGGTTAGCATGGCTTCTTTCGT
>NC_090759.1:1637353-1647353 GCF_036898095.1 Palaemon carinicauda
CGCTCAAGCTCGATAGTTTCTTGTAGTGTCTGGAACATCACCATCCTTGTAAACTAATGATGGGGGTTTTGGTGGAGCCTATAGAGCTGCCTGTTGAGTCATCAGCAGCCATTTCCTAATCCTCCATGATCTCAGCTTAGGCACTAATCATATGTACATATACTTAGTCTCTAAGGTGAGGAGACAGCAGTCCGATTCTTGTTCACAAATGATATATGCAAGTTTTTTTTTTTTTTTTTTTTTTTTTTTTTTTTTTTTTTTTTTTTGCACCCCGTTTGGACAAACGTTTTCTTGGAATCATCAGTTCCATTCAAACAGGGCAGAACAAAACATTCGGCGTAAATTTTAAACGATTATGAATATAACATTGCATTATATGGCAATTTTTCGCAATTACATAAGTTCCATTAGGAATTCATAAAAAAAATAGCGTTCTAAATAAAATATCGTCTTAAAGATTGAGTTTTTGCTTGAAGTATTCTATGTGCTTCCTTTATTGAATTAAAAAGAAGTAAAAAACGGACATCTTTAACGAGGAACGATAATTAGATATAGATAAAATGTAGTAATTCCTAAAGAAAAGGAAAAAATTTAACAGGAAACTGAGTTTGATATAATTTTTGTGTTATTTTCCTCGCGTAATTTAGCAAAAAAATAGAATAAAATATCACCCCTTTCTGCCTTATCTCTTTAATGAAGTTGCAAAATTTAACGCGAAATTCCGAGTAGATTTCTTTCAAGGTTTCCTGATAAGGAGAGAGAGAGAGAGAGAGAGAGAGAGAGAGAGAGAGAGAGAGAGAGAGAGAGAGAGAGAGAGAGAGAGAGAGGAAAAAAAACTCTTAACATGAAATTTACTTATTATTATTATTATTATTATTATTATTATTATTATTATTATTATAAATTGCTAAGCTACAACCCTAGTTGGAAAAGAAGAATGCTATAAGACCAGTAGCTTCAACCGGGAAAATAGCCCAGTGAGGAAAGGAAACAAGAAAAAAGAAAATATTTTAAGAACAGTAACATTAAAATAAATATCTCCTATATAAACAATAAAAACTTTAACAACACATGAGGAAGAGAAATAAGATAGAATAGTGTGCCCGAGTGTACCCTCTAACCAAGACAGTGAAAAACCATGGTACAGAGGCTATGGCAGTACTCAAGACTAGAGAACAATGGTTTGATTTTGGAGTGTCCTTCTCCTAGAAAAGCTGCTTACCATAGCTTAATAGTCTCTTCAACCCTTACCAAGAGGAGAGGGACCATTATTATTATTATTATTATTATTATTATTATTATTATTATTATTATTATTATTATTATTATTATTATTATTATTATTAGCTAAGCTACAACCCTACTAGGAAAAGCAAGATATTATAAGGCCAAGGGCTCCAACAGGGAAAAATATAAGAAGTGTTTAATAATCAAAATTAAATATTTTAAAAACATTAACAACATTAAAACAGGTATCTCATATATGATCTATAAAAAGACTTATGTCAACCTGTACAACATAAAAAAAAAACATTTGCTGCAAGTTTGAACTTGGTCACAGCTGGAATAAACTTCATAAGTACTGTGGAGTATTGAGGCTCATGATGGAGAAGTCCTTACTATTAGTATTAACTGCATGTCTAGTATTACAAACAGGATGGAACTGTCCGGAAAGATTTGAATGAAAGAATGGTTAGAATTATAAAAAAAATATTATGCAACATGCATAATGAACTAATTGGATGATGGTGTTAAAAATTAATATCCAAATAAGGAATCATAAATTTAATAGACCTTAATTTCCTGTCCAACAAATTAGGATGAGAATCAGCAGCTGAAGACCAGACAGGAGACTAACACTCGAAAAAAGGTAGAATGAAAAAAATTAAATAAAAACACTTCTTCAGAATAGATTGATCACCGAAAATCTTAAAAGACTTTCTCAATAAGGCAATTTTTGTGCAATTGGAGAAGACACAGACCTAATGTGTTCCTCAAAATTAAATTTGCTTTCGAGAATCACACCAAACATTTTAAAAGAGTCATATAAAGTTAAAGTAACATTATCAATTCTGAGATACGGATGTTGAGGAGCCACCGTCCTTGATCTACTTACAATCATGCTTTGAGTTTTGTAGGATTTTACTTCATATCCCAAAATTTGCAACAAACACTAATTTTAGCTAGATCTCTATTAATGGATGTAAAAAGTGTAGCATCATCTGCATATGCAACAGGCTTTTTTTCTGGGACAAACCACATATAATGTGTATATAGTATGAAAGGTAATGAGCCAAGACCACTAACTTGAGGAACACCGGATATCACATTCCTATACTCACTATGGTGCCCATCAACAACAACTCTTGAAAATACATTAATGATGCTAAGAAGCGACCCACCCACTGCCAACAGTTTGAGTTTGAAAACAGGTGCCTCATGATTAACATGGTCATAGGCAGCACCAAAATCAAGGCCCATCATACGAACTTCCTGAACACATTCAAGGAATTTCTGTACATCATTGGAGATTGTAAGAAGGGCATCATATGCTTTGAGGCTTTTACGAAAACCAAATTGTAAACCTATTACTACGTTTTGCAAAATACGTTCAAAAACATTAGATGATATGGGAGTTATGGAAATTAAGCGGAAATCAGATGGAATTGAGTGGGAGTCAGATGGAATTGATCTATCACAAACACATTTACACAGTGGAGTAACATTACAAATTCTGCAACAAGTGCTAAAAGCTGCTCTTCTTGCTAACTTGCGCAAAATAACGGATAACTTTGGAGCTAAGATATTTTGTTTTATAAAAACAAAGGAAAAATACCATTTGTGTCTATACCTTCATAAGCATCAAGATCCCCCAAGAGAGCTTTAATTTCACGAGATCGAAAAGCTAAACTAGTTAGTTTAGACTCAGAAAAACAGGAATGAAGAAATTCGAGTTTCTCATTACTCAGATTACTGTCAAACACATCAGCCAAAAGGGTTGGTTGCCTTTTGCTTTGCACAGTGAGTGACAAAGCCATCTGCTTTAAGTAAAGGAGGAACTGTTGCATCTACACCAAAGAGTGCAGATTTAAGGGTAGTCCACCACTTATTTTCCTAGGATGTACCAGAAAGGGTATGTTCTCTGAGCAAAAGCTCTAAGCTGAGTATAGTTATTCCAGGTCAAATCTGATCGGTTACCCTCCCATAGATGATAGGCCTCCTGCTTCTCCAAATATGCACGTCTACAATCATCGTTGAATCATGGTTTGTCCTTCACTTGGTACCTTAGCACACGAGAAAGGATACACCTATAAAGATTGTATGCAAGCATGTCTGAGAGAGAGAGAGAGAGAGAGAGAGAGAGAGAGAGAGAGAGAGAGAGAGAGAGAGAGAGAGATGACAATGAAACCATCAGAAAACCTTATTTAGAGACATTTGTGAAAAAAGAGACAGACATAGCTAGGTCACTGGACAACATAAAGAGCTACCAACTGGTTCACGGCCCACCTAAGGCTTTATGGCTGTTTTTTTTTTTAGGTATATATTAGGTCATTTCATTTAACCTTTTCATTATTTTGTTGGTGCGTCAATGCTTCTATTTTGTAGTTTTCTGTTTCTTGGTGAATCCAATTTTCCTGAAAAGCCTTTGACCTTGTAGAAGCTTCTGTCGTGTTTCAATTCTCACAATTCGTCGTTTTTCTGATGAATAGAGAAACCCATTTTCCATGGTAGATGCTTCTATCGTATTTCGGTTCACATAAATCGTCGTTTTTTGTTTCATGGAGAATCCCATTTTCTTTATTAGCCTTTGTCAATGCAGGTACTTTTCTTGTATTTCCATTCTAATGATTCGTCGTTTTTCTGTTCCATAGAGAGTCCCATTTTCTTCAAAAGCCTTTGCCATTATAGTGGCTTTTCTGGTATTTCCAATTCTCATACATCGACGTATTCTGTTTCATGGAGAATCCCATTTTCTTTAATAGCCTTAGCCGTTGTAGGTGCCTCTATTGAATTTCCATTCGGACCATTCGTCGTTTTTCTGTTTCATAGAGTCCCATTTTCTTCAAAGAAAATGCTACTGTAGTTGCTTCTACCATATACATTGATTTGAATACAGTGATACCTCTGGATACGAAAGTTTCTGCTTACGAAAAATTCAGGATGCGAAAAGTGATTTGAAGCTTTTTATGCCCCAGTAAACGAATAAAATTTCAGGACACGAAAACCTTACGAGATCCCAACTCTACGTATTACGTATTACTGTAGCCATGGGTCCCAAGAATGTTGCCGAAGGAAAGAAGAAGAAGACGATGCTCTCGATGGAGACGAAACTTGAAATCGTAAAAAAGTACGAGTGTGGCATCCGTTTAAGTGCGATCGCCAAGGAGTATGGCCGGAATCCATCTACGATAGGCACCATCCTGAAGCAGAAGGCGGCCATCAAAGCAGCGACACCTTCTATGGGCGTCACTATTTTCTCCAACAAGAGAAACCACGTGCATGACGAGATGGAGAGGCTGCTTCTTGTGTGGATCAAGGACAAAGAGATCTCAGGAGACACCATCACTGAGACTACAATTTGCCAGAAGGCCTCCGCCATTTTCGGTGATCTCGTGCGTTCTCAGGCCGTAGAAGGGGCAGGAGAAGGAACATCCCAGCAGGAACCCCCAAAGTTCAAGGCTTCTCGTGGGTGGTTCGAAAAATTCAAGAAAAGGACTGGCATTCATTCAGTGGTACGGCATGGGGAGGCAGCCAGCTCGGACACGAAGGCCGCCGAAGCCTTTGTTAAAACGTTCGACGAGTTGACTCTGCAGGAAGGCTACAGTTCGCAGCAAGTTTTCAATTGCGACGAAACTGGACTTTTTTGGAAGAAAATGCCTCGTAGGACGTTCATCACGGCGGAGGAGAAGAGGCTACCCGGACATAAGCCTATGAAGGACAGGCTTACCCTTGCTTTTTGTGCAAATGCCAGTGGGGACTGCAAGGTAAAGCCCCTGCTGGTGTACCATTCAGAAAATCCCCGAGCCTTCAAAGCCCACAAAGTCATCAAGGAGAACCTTCCCGTGATGTAGAGGGCGAATGCTAAAGCCTGGGTAACGAAGCAACTTTTCATTGATTCGGTGAATGTCTGCTTCGGTCCGACTGTCCGAAAATATTTGGAAGAAAAGTGCCTCCCTATGAAATGTCTGCTGGTGTTGGACAATGCTCCAGCTCACCCTCCTGGCCTCGAGGAATATCTTCTGGCCGAGTATTCCTTCATAAAGGTCCTATATCTACCGCCTAACACCACCCCTCTCTTCCAGCCCATGGACCAGCAAGTTATTTCAAATTTTAAAAAATTGTACACGAAGTATCTCTTCCAGAGATGTTTCCCAGTCACAGAGAGTACAAACCTCACTCTGCGTGAATTTTGGAAAGATCACTTTAACATCGTGATATGCCTCAAACTCATCGATCTCAGTTGGCAGGAAGTTTCGAGGCGTACCCTGAACTCATCTTGGAGGCAGCTGTGGCCTGATGCTGTCTCTGCACGAGACTTCGAGGGGTTCGGGAAGCCTGGAGGCAAAGCCGAGATCGTTGACGATCCTGAACCAATTCAGCAGTCTGAGGTGGCTGACATCGTACATCTTGGTACGTCCATGGGGCAGGAAGTTAGTGCGGAGGATATAGATGAACTTATCGAGGAGCACCACGAGGAGTTGACGACGGACGACCTGATGGAGTTGGAGACGATGCAAGTGAGTGATGTTCAAGAGCAGTTCTCTAGCGGTGATGAGGAGGATGTTACACTTTTAAAAACGGCAGACATCAAGGAAATTCTCGCATGTTTCCATAAAATGGCAGACTACGTCGAAAAGGAACATCCAGAAAAAGTTTATACCAACCGTGTGCTTCAACATTGCAATGACGTTTACCTAACACATTTTAGAAATGTGTTGAAAAGTAGGCAGAAACAAGCTTCAATGGATAGTTTCTTATTAAAGAGGCCAGTGGTATTAGTAGTCCAAGACGAAAGTGAAAGTGAAGAAAAGAAACAGAAAAGAGGAAGGGATGAAGAATTAGAAGGTGAAAGTAAAGAAAAGAAACAGAAAAAAGAAAGTGATGAAGAAGTAGAAGAGATTTAGAAAATATGAAAAACGTAAAATTATAAAAAAAGCAAAAAAAAAAATTAAATTTTAAGTTTTGTTACCGTTAAGTGTTAAAGTAATTTTTTCTTTCATTTTATAGTTTTCCATACGTAATGTTAAGTGTTAATTATTTCTGCCATTTTTTTATTTCGTAAAGTTTAAGTGTTAATGTGTTAAGTGTGTAAATTACTGTACGTAGTCTGTCACTTGTTACGTTTTTTGCCTTATGCCATCCTCCTCTGCCGCGACTTCGCTATCGGACATCGTCTCAATCAAAAGGTAAGTTTCAACTTTTTTTGTTACACTAATTAACTGTAACCTTTTTTTCAGAGTATCAATCCTTAATTTAGGTGTACGTACAGGTAACAATACAGCTTCACTGATCCAAATGCTTTACATACAGTACCGTAACTTTTATACAGTAGTAAAGAAAACGGGCCGTTTTCTTAGGGCTGGGGGGGGGGGATAACTAGGCTGTAACTACATTATTGAATAATCTCATAGTGGTTTCTGGAATGGATTAGGCTGTTTTTAACGGTTGGGTTAATTATTGAATGATAGAAATGGCTGCATTGCATGTTTATTACTACAGTTTAGCGTGTTTATGGAAGAAAAGGTGTCTTCTCGTAAGGCTTGGAACGGATTAGGCTATTTACATGTAAAACGCGACTCAGGATATGAAAAAATCAGGATACCGTATCCTGAACGGATTACTTTCGTATCCTGAGGCATCACTGTAACTTGTCTTTTTCTATTTCAGGGAATATCCCCTTTTCTTTAATATCCTTTAGCCTTGTAATTGCTTATATCGTATTTTAGTTATCATAGATCTTCGTTTTCTGTTTCATGGAGAATTTAATTTTCTTCAAAAGCCTTTACCATTATAGGTACTTCTGTCGCACTTCGGCTTTCATGAATCATCATTTTCTGTTTCATGGGGAATTCCATTTTCTTCAAAAGTCTGTGCCACTCTAGGTGCTTCTATCATATTTCAATTCTCATAATCAGTTGTTTGCTGTTGATTGGGAAAATCTGATTTTTTTAAAAAGTCATTGCCACTATATGGGTTTCTATCGTATTTCAATTTTCGTTATTCTACGTTTTCTGTTTCATGGAAAATTCCAATTTCTTTAAACGCCATTGCCACTGTAGGTGCCTCTATCCTATTTCAATTTTCATAATTCTTTGTTTTGTCTTTTATGGATAATCTCATTTTCTTTAAGAGACGTTTTCACTCTAGGTGCGTCAATTGTATACCAATTCACATAATTTTTCATTTTCTGGGTCATGAAGAATCCTATTTTCTTCAAAACCTTTAGCAACTCTTAGTGCTTCAATCGTAATTCAATGTTTATAATTCGAGGTTTTTTGTTTCTTGGAGAATCCCATTATATCCAGAAGCGTTCGCTATTGTAGGCGCTTCTGTCATATTTCAATTCTCATAATTCGTCGTTTTCTGTTTCAAGAAGAATCGCCTTTTCAACCAAAGCCTTCACCACTCTAGGCACTTATATTGTATTTAACTAGGAAAATCATTTGCCGCATTTACCAGCAGTACACAAGATGGAGGAGAGGCTGAGAAGCGAGATGCTTGTAATTGTCGTGGGACTAGGAGGCAGGTCATAAAATAACGCTGCTGCCGAAGTGGTGGTGATAAAACTGCCGAAAATGTGGCAAATGCCGCCCTGATTATCTACGGTCATTTGCTCTTAATGTCCTTCTACGAGACGAGGAAACAGGCTTGGAGATTAGCGGAGATAATGGATCCCTCTTTGCCGGAACTCCCAACGAACAGATTCACTATTTCTTTATCCATCTACTGGCCTTTTTAGCAGTTGAATTGTGGAACTTGAAAATTTCAAATGTAAAGCACATCTTTTTATGTTGAACAGGCAGACGTGAGTCTCTTTTTTATAGTTTATATGTGAAGGATCCATTTTAATGTTGTTACTGTTCTTAATATATTTTACTTTAATTGTTCTTTACTTGCAGCTTGTTATTTTTTTTTATCCACTTTCCTCACTGGACTATTTTTCTTGTTGGAGACCTTGGGCTTATAGCATCGTGCTTTTTCAGCTATGGCTGTAGCATAGCTAATAATAATAATAATAATAATAATAATAATAATAATAATAATAATAATAATAATAATAATAATAATAATAATAATGTTGATTATGATGATGATGATGATGAAGCTATCGTTACACGGCCATTTCATTCTAGGTCTTACAGTAGGAAGCTATTATAAAAAGGGTCTGTTATCTACTGTTTGCAAACTTAGAGTGGAATCAGTTTAGTTCTGTTTAGGACAGCATACGAGTAAAGGCACACAAAATCACAGCTCCTGAAATATTTCATAGAATCTACATCACTGACTGATAAGGGTGAGTGATCTGTCAAAGTGATCTACGCAAAATTAACGTAATGGAAGACTAACTGGAAAGTAAAGTACGTCTAGTAAAATGACGGTGTTACCTACTGTACATATCTAATATCTTTAGGTTTAAGTACATATTCTCGAGTCCTAGTCACCTGACGTATAAATTGTAATATTGACAAATTATGGGTTGCACCCCTGAAGCTTCTTTCAACACGAGGCGTTCTCCACACCACAGGCATAGTAGATGAAAACTGCCGATATTGCGGTCATCGCCCGCAAATTATATTAGGAGCATATTTGCAGATTTTTTCATGAGTGAAAAAGCAATGTTCTTAAATAAGAATTTGATAAATTGAATGAAATTTAGTAATAAATATCTTAACAATAAGAGCTGCGTATCAATTATACAGTATTCTTTCAAAAAACAGTTTAATATGAAAGTAGTTATCGAAAACTGACCGAACTGAAGTTTTGGAAGCGTCATTTAATAAATAATCCGGAATCACGTTTCGCTCATTTTGGTCGTTATAATAACTGAAAATATCACGAATTTATTAATGCTAAATACTAAAGAAATGACAAAGCGGTGGTAACAAGAATCAAAAGTAACACAATAACCACCATAAGGATTCTTTATCTTTTAACAAAAAACAATTCCACACTGAACCGGTAAATTTTTTCTTCCGGATTATGAAGGAAGTGTGAGCTATAAAACTGGAACCTTTTTGGCACTTAATCTTTGAAATGTGGCATAATGAAGTTATTGATGGCCAAAGCTGATACTATTTCCTCGTGTGACGAAAAATAGATTTTTAAAAATAAAACTTTTAAGGTTTTCTATGTTTTAGAGGAGGCTCATTAATAGGCAGTAAGTGTTCTACTATGCTAACGGAAATTTTATATTTATTTTAGAAACAGTTTTTCTGAAAGATATTCAACTTTTATAAGGACATGTTTACGTATATGGTTTAAATTGAATTTCCTTTTATTCATTATTTATAACAAACAATATCGGCATCACTGACCCTCGATGGCACGATGCTAGAAAGACCAAAATCAATCAATCATGAATGAATGACAAAAGCAAGGCACAGTCACAATACCCTAGAGAATGATCATCGATATATATGATCAGTGACAATGAACCTTCTCCACCCAAGATAGGATAGGGGAGGGCCAGAAAGTTGCCACTGAAGACTCAGTAGGTACACTTATAGGCTCCTTCAAACCCCACAGCATTAGCTCACTAGGATGACAAGATGACTGGCACTACCAGAAACTATTGAGCTTGAGCGTGATTCAAACTCCAGTCCAGCAGATCGCCAAGCCGGGATGTTTCCAATAGAGCTATCTCTCTTCTATCGCCTGTTATTTTATTTTATCTCTTTTATCAGAAAAGATTAGCTAGTGAATAACAATTGTAAGTCATAACTCACATCTAAGAGTTAAATAATGACCGTAGTTGAATACAATATAACCTTCTTTTTAC
>NC_090759.1:1654853-1659853 GCF_036898095.1 Palaemon carinicauda
AGATCTCGTTACCTAGGTCGATCTGGAAGGCAAATAAAATGGGTCTCATCAAAGCCGATTTACACACTGAAATCGTGTTAGCTGCCAATCCTTGGCCATGGAGGTGGATGAAGAAAGATAAGCAGAAATCTGTTGAGATCTCCTGCGGATTCTTTTCCTTTACAAAGGCCACCCATTTTCTCCAAGATGACTCATATTGCCTTCTAGTCGATTTGCACTTGTATTCCTCTAGGAAGTCTATGCTGGCTTTCGAAATCCCGAAGCGCTTTCTCACCGCTAGGGCGAGAAAATCATGAGCTGCAGGGTCTGGGTTTTCTGTAATGAAGCGCAGACAGTCGACTTCTGGACTCGCTGGGTCAGAACTGGATGTGGTAGCGGCACGAACTTCATCTGTAGTTCCAACGCCAAGGGGAACCACATACTGTTCGCCCACTTGTGGGCCACTATTGCCGCTACCCCCTTGAAGGATCTCAGTTTGTTGAGGACCCTCAACAGAAGGTTGTGAGGAGGGAACAGATAAATCCTGGACCATCTGTTCCAGTCGAGGGACATTGCGTCCACTGCTTCCGCTAAGGGGTCCTCGTACGGGGACACGTACAGGGGCAACTTCTTGTTGTCTTTCGTCGCAAAGAGGTCTATTTGCAGTTCTGGGACTTGATTCAGAATGAAGGAAAATGATCCTGCGTCTAAGGACCATTCCGACTCTATCGGTGTGAACCTGGATAGAGCGTCCGCTGTCACATTGCGGACTCCTTGAAGGTGAACTGCCGACAGGTACCACTTCTTCTTTTCCGCCAATCGGAAAATGGCTAACATCACTTGGTTGAGAGGTGGTGACCTCGACCCTTGTCGATTCAAGCATCTCACAACCACCTCGCTGTCTGTCACCAATCTTATGTGGATCGAGTGACGCGGGGAGACTTTCTTTAAGGTAAGGAGCACTGCCATAGCTTCTAGAAAGTTTATATGAAAGGTCCTGAATAGCTTGGACCAAGTCCCCTGGACTTTTTTCCGATGAGAGTGACCTCACCATCCCTCCTTTGAGGCGTCTGAGTGAATCGTCATCGACGGGGGAGGTGGCTGAAGAAGAACCGACTTCTTTAGATGTCTGGCTTGGGACCAAGGTCTGAGAAGAGTACGTAGCCGAGGCGGCACTGGTCTTCTCAGGTCTCTTCGCGCGTTTGATGCATACCTTCTCCACACTCCGGTTGCATCCTTTAGCTGTGCTCTTAGCACTGGGTCTGTCACTGAAGCAAACTGGAGAGAGCCTAGTACCCTCTCCTGTTCGCGTCTTGATATCCTTTCGGAATCTAGAAGTCTCTTGACAGAGCCCGCTATCTCCTTCCTTTTCTTCATTGGGATGGAGAAACTGTGTGACAAAAGGTCCCAGTGGATTCCCAGCCACTGGAACTTTTGGGATGGAGAAAGTCGAGACTTTTTCTTGTTGATCTTGAAGCCTAGGTACTCTAGGAACTGGATCACCTGACTGGAAGCTTGCAAGCATTCGGTCTCGGATGCTGCCCACACCAGCCAGTCGTCCAGGTAGGCTACTACCTGAATTCCCTTTAGGCGTAATTGTTTGAGAGCTGCGCTCGCAAGCTTCGTGAAAATCCTTGGGGCTATGTTTAGCCCGAATGGCATGGCTCTGAAGGCGTACAGTTTCCGTTGTAGCCTGAACCCTAGGTAGGGGGAGAGTCGACGGCTGATTGGAATGTGCCAATAGGCGTCTGACAAGTCTATAGAGACTGAGTATGCCCTCTTGGGCAGTAAGGTCCTTATGTGTTGCAGTGTTAGCATCTTGAATTTGCAATTCACTATGAACTTGTTGAGTGGTGACAAGTCCAGAATGACTCTGAGCTTTTCCGAGTCTTTCTTGGGAACACAAAACAGCCTCCCTTGGAATTTGATGGACTTCACCTTTCGGATCACATTTTTCTCCAACAGTTCTTGAACGTACTCCTCCAAAATGGGGGTGGAGTGTTGGAAAAACCGAAGGCATGGGGGTGGAGTGCTGTACCAGCTCCAACCCAGTCCATTCTTGAGTAGGCTTTGGGCCCAGGGATCGAAGGTCCAGCGATCCCAAAATTTCATCAGTCTCCCTCCTACCGGTATCATTTCACTTGGACTGCCGTCCTGAGGTCTTGCCTCCCTGACCACGACCACCTCTGAATCCCCTTCCCCTTGAGGGGCGCCTAGACGAGCCTCTGGCTGCTCCTCTAGGTTTTGCACGAAAGGAAGAAGACTGTCCTTCGAACGTTGGGGCGAATGTGGTTGACTGACCTGGCACAGCCTGGGGTACCCACTGAAAGGCAGTCGGGGTTTGTGCCACCATCTGGGGCACTGGAGGCAAAGGCAATTGCAGTTGCTGTTGCTGTCTATAAGGCTTGGCTGGCCGAAATGGTAGCCTAGTCTTCATATTCTTCCTCTTTGGTTGAGGACCCTCATCCGGGGAAGATTTTCTTTTGATAGCCAGGCCCCACTTCTGGAGAAGGTTTCTATTCTCCACGGCGGCCTTATCAACAACCTCTTTGACCACATCGGTAGGGAAAAGGTCTTTTCCCCAAATGTTGGAGGAGATTAACTTCCTTGGCTCGTGTCTCACCGAAGCCCCGGTGAACACGAACTCCCTGCAAGCTCTCCTTGCCTTGACGAAGCTATAAAGGTCCTTCGTCACTGTGGCTAGGTGAGACTTAGCCACTACCATGAACATTTCATGGACCTTGGGGTCACTTGCCATCGTCTCGAGAGTAGTCTGATGAGACATTGAGGCAGCCAGTCTTTCTTTTGTCTCGAACTCTCTTCGTAAAAGAGATTCGGACAGCTTGGGGAGGTCCTCGCCGAATTGCCGTCCGGCAATATCAGCCTCCAACTTTCCCACTGAGAATGTCAGATGGACATCCTTCCAGTCTCTGTGGTCCATAGGTAGAGCCAGCGACAAGGGTTTACACTCCTCCAGGGAGGGGCAAGGCTTGCCGGCCTCGACTGCCTTTAGGACAGCCGCAAACCCTTTCTGTAAAAAGGGGAAGGCTCTATCAGGAGAGGACACAAACGAAGGGAGCTTCTTGCTCAATGCAGCTACCTTCGAATTCGAGAAGCCCCTCTCTTTCATCGAGAATGAAAGTAGGGCTTGAGCCTTAGCGTGGTCCATAATAATGACCTCCTTCGGCTCTGTCTCCTCCCTTGAAGCTGGTTCTTTTCTCAGCCGGACATAGCAGTCCGGATATGATGCCTTGCTGGGCCAGAATTCTACCTCCTCTAGGGGAACTGAACCCAGCTTATCCGAGATGACGATCTTTCCAGTCGTCATCGGCATGTGCTCAGCATACCTCCATGGGTTAGCATCTGAGCATATGGGAAGGTCTTTCATATTGAGCCTTTTCCGGGCCCCATGTGATTCTGCCAGGGACTGCATACGCAGTTCCATTGCAGCCGCCTTCTCCTGATTCTCCTTCTGCATTTGTTGGATCATTCCAACAATCGAAGAGAGGGCCTGTCCCAGTTCTACTGGGAGGCCAGCTGATGTTGAGGGGATAGGCTCTGGCATCTGAACCGGAGTAGCCGACACCTCGTCGACCTCATCCTCTACAACATCCGGGGTTTGAACTTGATCCTGACCTTCTGCCAGGAGGTCTTCTTCCAAACGTTCGTCCAGGTCAGACATCCTGTCACACAACTGGATGTCTTGCATCGCATCTGCGACTTCCTCGTCCACCTGGACTTGATCTTGAAGGATCTCCTCTTGAGGCTGGGGAATCACTGCCTCAGCTGATGCCTGGGGAAAAAGATACGCCCTCATCTTCTCACTTGGAAGATAAGGGCCAGAGGTGTTCTTCTTGAAGCCCCTTACCCAAGTACGAAGCTTTTCCCTAGCTATATCCCTTGATTCCGCCGTTCTAGGGGAATCAAAAGCCTCAGTAATCAGGTTAGTGCATACAGTACATACCTGAGGGTCCCAATACTGGAGATCATCCTTGGAGACAGCGCATGCTGCGTGTCTCCTACAACACTCATGTCCGCAGAGGTTCTTGCTGCGGACATTGCAGAAAACATTTCCGCACTTCGGAGGGTCCTCCTGTAAAGAGAAGAAATTTCCATGAGTATCAAGTGAACTATGTATCACTGGATATGCATAGTATAGCATAACAATTCATAAAGGAAAGACACACACTTGTGTTTCCCTCACGACCCATTGTTGCAGCCTTCCAGATAATAAAATCAAAATGGTTTATCTCTACTAGAGTAACCAATGCAAGGTTTCCAGAGGAAACAGGTGGAGCTCACACCTAGGCAATGATTTTAAAATCCTGGATAATAGACGGGGAAGAACTCTGCTTCCTGTCTGAGGGCAACAGCAAAGGGCTGTGCAAGAAAACACAATAGTGTTAGAAGATACAGTGCTGTACCTAAACTTTTACTATAGTTTTCTTCTTACTGTATATGCTATACAGAAGAATACTAGTACAGTATAGGAGGATGTGTGCCGGCCTGCCTTTGCCGGCCGGCACACATCACAATTAGCTTTAAAGTATACTACTTAACAGCTATAGGGCGGCAGCCCTCTGGTTCAAATGCCTGTGCCGGCGGCAGCAGCTGCCGGCCAGCAACAGCCAGTGTTGGCCGGCAATGATTGCCGGCCAGTAACTACACAAGGTAGTACCCAGCTGCCGGCCACACTCTTGGTGACCGGCAGACAAGGACTGACATAAGCCGGCCGGCAAAGGTACAAGACCGATGCCAGCCGGCAGCAAAAGAACCAGAAGACTACACCTGCCCGGCTGCCGGCCTCATAGGCCGGCAGCCGGCCTCATAGGCCGGCAGCCGGGACAGGTACAGCACTAGAAGAAAATAGAATGGATGCCGGGATAAGAGTGTACACAACCCCCCAAGCCCGGCAACCGAAAGAGTGCATATAAGGAAGGGGAGAAACTTAATTCAGGCTTCCTTGACCAATGCCGTCCGGCTCTGCCGGCAGGTATGGATGAGGGACCAAGAGAGGTCCG
>NC_090759.1:1672353-1709853 GCF_036898095.1 Palaemon carinicauda
ATATAAGGGCATTGAAATCGGCGATTTGATGAATTTTGAAATCATATATATATATATATATATATATATATATATATATATATATATATATATATATATATATATACATACATATATATATATATATATATACATACATATATATATATATATATATATATATATATATATATATATATATATATATATATATATATATATATATATATATATATTTGTGTGTGTGTTTGTGTTCATACATACATAAGATTTATTATATTTCAACCTACAGTTTTATATATTTATTTACGTTATAAGTACCAGTACCTATTTTTGTTACTTAAAAGGTATGTGACAAATATCATTGCGACTTTGTCACTGGAATTATGCCAGACTTCAATTAATGAACCAATCAACCTTACTTTGAGAAATCCATTGTCATTGTCTACATGCCAAGCTGATATACTCGTATCCAAGTATTCATTAGCTTTTCTTTTCCAAAATAATGTTATCTCCATTTGCTGGAAACCATAGATTTATGAGGGATGAAAAAAAAGAAAAAAAGAAATGGACACTTATACATTTTACTCATCATCACTCTCAAGGAAAAAAAGGGTTTTCTATTTCTACTAATGTTTTTATTTTATTTTTTAAATTTATTTTATTTTTTAGTCGCAAATCTAAAATTTGTAGGAGTTCGAGTAGAATATCTCTCAGTGCGATTCCACACCCCTGTTTTAAACCTCTTCTATTATGTTTGATAATTTGTGTTAACCATATAATCATTATCTACCACCATAACACATTTTATTGCTCTTCCGGATCATTTTATATGTGCAGCACACAGTCTTTTCTAACAGGGATTTACTTGGTAGCCTAATAACAATGGGAATGAAGGAAAGAAGGCAAGAAGGAAGGGGGGGGGGGAAGTACTAGGATAGCCATAGGTGTAAACACTGTAGGGTTGGGGGAACCTCTGTGTCACAGTTACGTGATTAAGTAACACTTCTACGAAACGCTCTGAAGGAAGGGAAGAAGTTCCTCTTTTTTCTAAGAGTAAACGGGTTAATTAAGCACATCTGTCAATTCATTGTACCACTAAAAATTATGCCAATGTTTGAAAAATTCATTGCTGTAGTTTCATGGAAATTCATAAGCCGGTTTGTTAGATATTTGGGAAAAACAATATTACACTGCCTCTGGAAACGATAGTAGATCGTTATATAGAACACAGATGGATTTGAGATTTTTAATCATTTATTGAAAACCATCTATAAGAAGTTGGATAACAAAGGCCGCGTAATGACAAAACACGCACCATTTACAAGTTCACTGACCCCACTGACCTTTGACCCAACACTGCTGACAAGGGTAATAACGTCACTATATCATGCTGTATATTATAAGAAAGGTAATTGAATTATGCATATTTTGGTGCTAGTTTCATACAAATAAGATAAAAATTGGCCATGATATAGTAAACGGAAATATTTGACCTTTTTGTGACACTGGTCTTGGCTATCGACCCAATCCCTCCAAAAATCTAATGAAATTGTACTTCGACCATGGCAAATCATTCCACCAAATTTCATAAGGTTTGATCAAATAGTTTTTGAGGTATGTGAATCACAAACACAGGGACACATACAAACAAACTGTGGTAAAAATACGTTCTTTACCTTTTTGTGACTTTGATTTTGACCATTGACCAAATCAGTCCCAATATCTAATGAAATTGACATTGGGTCATGGCCAATCATGTCACCAAATTTCATGATATTTGCCCTCGATATAACAAAATGCCATTTTGACCTTTCGGTGACTTTGACCTTGATCCCATTGTATATCACAAGATAGGCAAATGAAATATCCACATTTTGGCGCTAGTTTCATGGAAATCGGATACAAAATTTACCACGATGTAGCGAATAAGATGCTTTTTACCTTTTCGTTACTTTGGCCGTGACCTTTGACCCAATCACTCCCAAAATCTAATCAAATTGTCCTTGGACCATAGCTAATCCTCCCACCCAATTTCATGAGATTTTGTCTGATAGTTTTTGAGTTATGCGAATTAAAAACACAGAGACAGACATACAAAATACACGCCTATCAATTCATAAACTTTCGCAACAAAGTTGCCGAAGGTAATAAGAAAAGATTTGAGGCAATGCAAGAAAAGGTTAAAGCGAGCTAAGCTAAACACACCCCCAGCCCCCCTTCACCACCCACTAACCAGATGAAACAATGGTTTCGGGGAGGAGGCAGTTAACAGCACGAAATGGTTTATGAGTATTTGAGGCTTTAATAACGCGGAGATGGCTTCCTATATTAACGCCGGAACGAGCTTTTAATTGATTTAATTGAACCATCAAAAAAGCATTCATTACGTGGCAGAAAGTAAACTACCCTCATATCTCTAATTACCTCAGGTAATAGCCAGAAGATCAGGAAACACTTTGCGAATACAAAGTCTCTTAAGCTCCCCCATTTTGCAAAGCCCGCTTCTTAAGGCTTTCTTTTTCAGTTATTCGGTGCCTTTAAAATAGCTTTTCATTGAGAGAGAGAGAGAGAGAGAGAGAGAGAGAGAGGAGAGAGAGAGAGAGAGAGAGAGAGAGAGAGAGAGAGAGAGAGAGAGAGAGAGAGAGAGAGAGAGAGAGAGGGGGGGGAGGGGGTTAAATCTTTATTTTTTCTAGTATTTTTTACAAACTTTGAAATGGAGATAACAAGATGAAAGAAAAATATTTTTCAATTTTGAACTTTGAAAGAAATGTCGTTTTTGTGTGTAGCCTATAATAATAATAATAATAATAATAATAATAATAATAATAATAATAATAATAGTAATAATAATAATAATAATAATAATAATAATAATAATAATAATAATAATAATAAATACAACTACTGAAGTGGATCTAAGTGCAAAAGACCAACAGCTCAGGTAAATGTTAAAGTAATTATCCTTTCAAACACATTACACTCCACACGTGTTTATTCTTTCATACTGAACTCTTTAATAATATTATTATGTGTTTTTACTGTAATACCATATGCGTTACCTGTATAAGAGTAATGTTGCACAGTATTGCATTGATAGAACATGTTTGGACATCGATTATAAGTGTAGTAGCGTATGTTTTGAAGACTTTAATCATTTATTAACTTCCCCAAAGATAGAATGTGATTTTTCTTTCTTAAGGAGTGATGCTCATTTGTTATTTTCATATTTTCTATACATGAGTTTTGTTTACGATGTTCTTACGAGTCAAAAGCCAGTAAGAGTTGTAGTAGTAATGTAACCACACTATGAATAAATGTATTTTAATAATACATACGTATCATTGAATCCCATAAAGAAGCTTCGGCGAAGATGCTGGGATTTTCAAATACAACAATAATTTACTGATTTTATTCCAGGTATTCGTAACTGCAGTTTATCTAATTTAATTGATGATAAATATAAAACTCTTCAGGAATATAAATGGAATTTTGGAACTTCCATCCCTTTGACATGTCCTATGTTTCAAATACGTTCGAAATAGTCAGTTATAGTATTATTATTTTTAAGATAATTAAAATTAGTATTCATTTTTTATTTTAAAAAATTTTTGCACTCGGGCCATGCCGTCCCGATGGAAGTTCCTTTAAAGTAGCTTCCTAGGTTATATTTGACTAGAGTGATATATCCCAGAGAATTTTACCTTAAAGTATCCAGAATTCTAACTCCTGGCGCGAGTATCCCTGGCTTTCACCTTTAGGGATATTGTATAATATCAGAGGATGTATTCTTGACACGCCACATAGCTATCTTCACCTCGAATAGCGTTTTCGCTTCGAGTGGGGAAAGTGGCAAGAATCAAAGGAGAGCCGTTATTAAGGCACTCTCGACTCCTACTGTTTGAGTACCTGTATGATGTCACGACAGGGCGCCATCTTGTTATTCCTTTATTCGTAGCGGCTTTGTTTGTTTTTTTCCCAGTGGTCTCACGCTATTTTTTGGATTTATCTCTCGCTATGATGCTTTCTCCAGCTTCATATGCCTCTGGAAAGTTGAGTATTATCTTTACTTTGTATAAATGCAAGCTCTTGCCAGTTTTTCACTCGATTCAAGGTTCAATTAACGTAACAAGAGCTGTTGCCTAACCGGAGGCGTCATGGACGCTGTCGTTCGCTATGCATGAGTCATTAAGTTAGCCAGAACGACCTTCCCGGTGTTATTAGCTTTAATAAATTTAGCTATTTAGCCTCCATTGCTAGGAAATTTTATATTATGGCGATAGTATTCGTGGGTTTCGGTGATTTAGGTAACTGATCTTCGCTTACGCTAGGCTTCCTAGCCTAGGCGTTTTGGTTTTACTTTCATGCATTATATAATAGTTTTTCCTAGTGTGGTATTTTATTTAAGCTTTAGGCAATATTTTATAAATGTAAGATATTTACTGCATAAATTTTCCTCTTCCAAAGATAGTATACGTAAGAGTTTTGGTGATTTAGGTAATCGATGCTCACTGCCTCTAGGCTACTAGCCTAGTGGCTATAGTATACTTTCATACACATCCCCGATTGCTCTTGTATCGCGTTATTCAAGTGGAGACTGATACCTCTTAGTCTTTTATAGGGTGATACTAATCTCCTTTGGAGATTTAAGAGCACTATCTTCTCCCGCTGAGTTAGCCTAGGCGGAACCCTAGTCAGCTTTACCTGGAATTGCTTTCGAGTAAAACTAAGCTATGGTGTTTCTGTCCTTTCCCTGTAACCGCAGATGCGGGTTTTTGGGTTTAGTCAGAACCTCAGAGTATTCAGTCTGTGGTTAGTAGCCAACTAGCAAGGTGAATGGAATTCCCTGGCTAGGTTAGGTTACCGACGCAGGAGGCTAGACCTCCCTAGGCCACACCTGAAGGCATTATATGATATGATGCCTTCTCCCTGTTGCCTAGCAGACAGTCTTGTGCCGGCAGAACCTAAGCTGAAGAATAGAATTCTTCTATTGCTTGGAGGACACTGACACTAGAATCTGTTTCCTTTCTGTCTAGAGATAGCGGCGAGGGTGCTGCCAATCTCTTTTCTGTATTGGACTAACCCTAGGCTAGTGATTAGAATTCTCTGGCCACGTGGGATAGTTCTAATACTGGAACAGATTCTCGTTAGGTGAGGTAGGACAGGCTTTACTGCCGGCTCCTTCCACACCCTATAGGACCCTCACCCCTCCCCACTCTGTCCTTTCGTGATGGCCTAGCCATCACATACCTTTGGCCATCATCCTACAATCGACCCTAGTGCCGGTAGGTTTGGGACTGGCTCAGGTTTCTGTCTGTTGCTCGGCTTTGCCGGCTGCCGGCAGAGGCCCCAATTCCTTATTGAGTGTTCTTCAGTCCTCTCTTGGTCTGCCATCCATAACCCTGCCGGAAAAGGCCGGCAAGGCTATGGATGGATGGAAGCTTGAATGTTACATTCTCCACTTCCATTTGAACCATCATTCTGGATAGAGGACAGTAAGGCTGAGCCTTTACATGATCCTTCGTCCATGCTTTCTCTCTCTCTTCTGACTAGTACCCTGGGTCCTACCTGCCGGCAGCTATGCTAGCTGACGGCCGCCGGATGGGCTGCAGACCGCTGATATAGATTGCTGGCTGTCGGCAATTTATGCCAGTCGGTGACCCTCCAGCGGCCGGCGGCCCACCGCCTATCTGCCGACAACTATGCTAACTGCCGGCAGCCAGACGGATGGCCGACTGCCGGTATACTACCTAACCGCCAGCTAACGGAGGCTGTCGACTGACGGCGACCTCCCGGCGGCCAGCAACCCATCGACAGCCGGCGATCTGCCGCCCATTACCCCCAGAAGACAGTACACCTTTTGACTTGTACCCAGGTGCTAGCCTGCCGGCATATGCTGGCGGGTACTACAGTATATGACTATACGGTAGACAGTATAATTGCAATATAGATCATACTGCAATCAGAAAACTACAGTAGATTATACGGTACCCCATAATTTTTCTAACATACACTGTGTTTTCATGGGCAGCCTATTGTGAGACCACTTAATACAAAGAAAGTGAGTTCTTTATTCAATATATTAGTGACCACTAAATTCAATCCCCAACATTACAATCCGGAAGACAGTGTTAAGTTAAACTTTTATATATCTTGTTTGGATAGAGATCTTCCAATGGTTTTCTAACATTAGAAATACCCATGAATTTAATTTTGAGGGAGGTCACAGCAATTGGCTGGACAGGAAACACATGTATGTGTCTTTCTTTCTTCCCTTCTAGCTTACCTTTCCTAAGATATATATATATATATATATATATATATATATATATATATATATATATATATATATATATATATATATATATATATTGTATACTTAATATTGTGAGATAATTTGCCGAATACTCATTTTATTTTCCTCTCTTTACAGGAGAACCATCCCAAGTGCGGGAACTATTTCTGCAACGTCCGCAGCAAGAACTTCTACGGCCATGGACTGTTCAGGACGCACACGTGCTGTGCAGCGACGAAGGGAGTTCTGAAGTATTGGGACCCCAGGTATGTGACGTTTACTCTAACTTGGTTACTGAGGCTTTTGACGACCAAAAGACAACTGAGTCAAGGGATGCAGCAAGAGAGTAGCTGTGAAAAAGTACACCACCGGACCCTACGTTGCTAATGAAAAGATGAGGGCCTGTCTTTTCCCATGGGCATCTTCGGATGCAGTAATTCCGCAACCTCAACCAGAGATCCCCCTCGTCTAGATTATGATAGAATCTGATGTATCGAATGCCATGAAGGACATCCACCTGGAAGACATGATGTCAGAACTGTCAGAAGGCACTGAAAAGAGTCTTCTTGCCGAAGATCAGGAGGAGGAGTCATTAATGGCTCCCAAGACTGACAAAGAAGGAACCGAGATAATTTCGGTTTCATCAGCTCCGACCGTAGGGCCCATCCCCTCGACCTCCTCTGCTCCCCAATTGGCCGACATGAGTCAGACTCGAACGTCTATTCTCACTATGGTCCAAGACCTGAAGAAGCAGTCCACTGAAAAAGAAGTTGCGTTAAGGTTGGAAATGCACCAACTCGCAGCTTCCCGTGCAGCTCCGAAGAAGCTGAACGCGATGGATCTTCCCCCTTTCTCGGCCGTCAACCCGTGGAGGCATGCTGAGCACATGCCAATGTCAGGGGGAAACATCTTCATCTCCGACAAGCTGGGCACAGTTCCTGTCGACTAAACATAGCCCTAAGGATCTTCACGAAGCTTCCAAACGCAATCACTCATCAACTACACCTAAAAGGAGTTCAGGTAATAGCCTACCTGGACGATTGGCTGGTGTGGGCAGCATCCGAAGCAGAATGCATGCAAGTCTCCAAGAAAGTGATCCAGGTCCTGTAACATCTGGGATTAAAGATCAACATGGAAAAGTCTCGACTATCTCCAGCTCAAAAGTTTCAATGGTCCATTGGAACTTACAGTCACACCGCCTCTCCCTTCCATCAAAGTAGAGGAGAGAGATAGCGGGATCTGTCAAGAGACTTCTAAAATCCGCTCGGATATCAAGATGACAACAGGAGAGAGTACTGTGCTCCCTCCAGTTCGCCTCAGTGAAAGACCCAGTGCTGAGGGCACAATTAAAAGTTGCATCAGGAGTCTGGAGAAGATACGCATCAAATGCTCGAAGAGATCTAACAAGACCAATACCAACCCGTCTGCGATCACTTCTCAAGCCATGGTCGGAGGCTAAGCACCTAAAAAATCGGTGGCCTTACAACCACTTCCACCCTCAGTCATCATTCACACGGATGCCTCAAAGGATGGATGGGGAGGCCACTCTCACCAACGGAAAGTCCAGGGAACCTGGTCCTCCCTCTTCAAGACCTTCCAAATCAACATTCAGGAAGCCATGGCAGTTTTTTTTATCTCTGAGGGAACTAAAGCTTCGCTGCTCGATCCACATCAGACTGGTCCTGGCGGAAAAGAAGAGATGGCACTTATCAGCAGTTCGCCTTCAAGGGTTCCGTAATATGACGGCGGACGCTCTATCCAGGTTTACCCCGATAGAGTCAGAATGGTCCCTAGACACACAATCATTCTCCTTCATCTTACGCAAAGTCCCAGGACTGCAGATCGACCTCTTCGCGACGAGCGACAACAAGAAGCTACCTCGATACGTAGCCCCATACGAGGACCCTCTAGCGGAAGCAGTGGACGCAATGTCCCTAGATTGGAACAGATGGTCCAGGATTCAGCTGTTCCCTCCACCCAACCTTCTGTTAAAGATCCTCAACAAACTGAGATCCTTTTGGGGAACAGCAGCGATAGTGCCTCACAAGTGGCCGAACAGCATTTGGTTCCCTCTAATAACGGAACTGTGACTGAAGCTGGTCCCGTTGCCGGATCCAGTTCTGACTCAACAAGTGCAGAAGTCGACTATCTTCACTTTATCACAGAAAACCCGAAACCTTCATCTCATGATTTTCTTTCCTTAGCAGTCAAGAAATGGTTTGGGATTTAGAAAGACAGTATAAACTTTTTAGAAGAATCTAAGTCTAAATCTACTAGAAGACAATACGAGTCATCCTGGAAGAAATGGGTTGCCTTTGTCAGGGCAAAGAAACCAAAAGAAATGTCGACAGATTTCTGTTTATCATTCTTTATTCATCTCCATGAACTAGGTTTAGCAGCCAACACGATTTCTATTTGTAAATATGCCTTGACTAGACCCTTGCTGTATGCCTTCCAGGTGGACTTCTCTAAGGAAATCTTCAATAAAATCCCTAAGGCCTGTGGTAGGCTTAGGCCTACAGCACCTCCGAGGCCCATTTCATGGTCCTTGGATAAGGTTCTTCATTTAGGTTCAACCTGAACAATGAAGTTGACCCAAAAAGTTATATTCTTATTTGCACTAGCCTCAGGAGCCAGAGTTAGCGAAATAGTGACCCTCTCGAAGGATGAGGGCCATATTCAGTTCATGGAGAGTGGAGAACTGAATCTCTTTCCTGACTCAGCGTTTCTCACTAAAAATTATCTACCCACCAAAAGGTGGGGTCCCTGGAGAATCTGCCCTCTGAAGGAAGATGCGTCTCTATGTCCAGTAGAGTGCCTAAAGGTCTATCTTCATAGAACTTCAGACTTTAGGGGAGGACAGCTTTTTTAGGGGAGAAACCTCAGGTTCGACATTGTCTTTGAAACAATTAAGGGCGAAGATCACCTACTTCATTCGCAGAGCGGATCCAGACAGTACACCCGCAGGTCATGATCCGAGAAAGATTGCTTCGTCTCTGAACTTCTTCCAAAACATGAATTTTGAAAGACTTCGCTCATATACTGGATGGAAGTCATCCAGGGTTTTCTTTGAACAGTACGTGAAGCAAGTGCAAGAGATCAAGCGCTTTGTGGTGCCGGCAGGTAGTGTGCTAAAACCTGCCGCTTGAAAACTGCGAGGAACAGTGCACTAATTGGGACTTTTAGTGATGAGTGTACATGATTTCTCCCTACGGTGTGACATGTCAAGTGAAGTGCCACCGTAGTGACACTGTGGACTGTTCCAAGTTCATGCGTATCGCTATGCAAGTGTTTGTAGACTGTAATGACAAAAATAAGAAAATAGGAAAATTTCACAATATTTCCTTTCTAAAGTCGCTTTTGCGTTTCTTTTCAGATGAAACAAGTATTTCTGATAGTACCCTTTTATTTATGCTTTTAATTATATTTCCAAATCTCGTTTTATATTGTATTATAAGATGCACATTGACTTCATGCTTTCTTGATTATCAATAAATGTATAATTGAATTTTTCGTCTTTCTTCGCCCCAAAATTCCGAATAAATAAAACGTATCTGAGCATTTATATACAACCTTTCATCTTGTAAATATAGTCTGAACATATACAATATCTGTTCTAAAGCTAACAAACCTTCTCCTTGTGTGTATATATCAGATTTATCAGTCTTAGGTTACGACTGATTTTATATACCTTGATCGTATTACTGACTTATGCAATTGTTCCTACATGGATTCAAACCTGTCTATCTTGCGTACAGCTCACCAAGTATACCAGGTGAGGTGTTGGTAGTCAATACATACATTTGTTCCTTTCAGAATACAAACTCTGCTTTAAAACGGTATATGATGAGACCAATATACCTGTTTGTTGGCTAGATTGTTCATACGAATATACAATCCTCGAGACTTTTCCCAGAGTCTGCCATGACTCTTCCCTGTAGGGGGCAGGAAGCACTAACATAGTTCATGATTAGTTGAAATGGTGTATAACGGTAACACCATGAGTCTCTATGTCTAAATGACCAGGGAAAATTTATCTCGCGGTTTAGGCACTAATGGAAAATCCACAGATACATTAATGCTCTGGTAACTTCCATCAGGATGACATGGCCTGAGCCCAAAAAACGGATTTTGAGCGAAGCGAAAAATCTATTTCTGAGTGAGGTAGCCATGTCGTCCTGATGGACCTACCCTCCTTTCATAAAAGGCTGAAAGAATCCCTCCCGAAAGTACTTTATCTGTAGCACCTCGCTAACGCTACAAGGAATAACAAGATGGCGCCCGGTCATGACGTCATACAGGTACTCAAACAGTAGGAGTTGAGCGTGCCTTAATAACGGCTCTCCTTCGATTCTTGCCACTTTCCCCTCTCGAAGCGAAAACGCTATTCGGGGTGAAGATAGCTATGTGGCGTGTCAAGAATACGTCCTCTGATATTATGCGATATCCCTAAATGCGAAAGCCAGGGATATTCGTGCCAGGAGTTAGAATTTTGGATACCTTAAGGTAAAACTCTCTGGGATATATCACTGTAGTCAAATATAGCCTAGGAAGCTACTTTAAAGGAATTTCCATCAGGAGGACATGGCTACCTCACCCAAAAATAGATTTTTCGCTTCGCTCAAAATCTGTTTATTGACATTATTATTATTTTTTTAAATAATTTTTCAGGGGAACCCTACTCTACAGGCCCTCCACAGCCATTTTATCAAGTTTGTTTCAAAGCATTCGACATTTCACACTGCATATTGCTTGTCCACACTATCAAAGTACTTAGAGAACAAGAAAGTCTTTAGTTTCCTCTAGAAAGCAGTATCTAAGAAGAAGCTTTGGCTGTTTACAAACGCTATTTGGAACGCTCTGCTCTTTTTTTGATTTTGAGACTGTTTTCCGAAGTTTTTCTCATGAATTTGGACCACAACTTATGAGTAAGATGTCAGTGAACTAATTAGTGTTTCAAGTAAACTTTTATGTGTCTGTTTCTAATATTAGACGTAGTTTTCCTCGATACACCTCCAAGGAATCGCCAAGCTGGAGGTTTCATATACTGCAGGCATTATGACGTCATCATAGAAAACGGAGCGTTTTCTACCAGAGGACGATGGCAAACAACTTTACAATGTTAGTGGAGCAGATACCTGAAAAAATAGTTCATTTTATGATACGAGCATAAAACTTTGCATAAAGCTTCCTTGTGATGTTCTCAAAGAAGTAAAACTGTGAGCCACTCAATTTTTTCACTTTTCAAGATGGCCGCCACTTTTTTTAAAATGGCATCAAAATCCCATTCCAGAATTTGACAAATTGACCATACAAAGTAATTTTGATGACCAGAGGCCTAGATTTGAGGTAAAACATCTATATATAAGTCAGTATTCACTGTAAATACAATTTTCTGAAAACTCTGCAAAACGCATGCATGAAATTAGACTGACAAAGTCATATTGATTCATGTATCTTCGTATGTACAGGTGCATAATGCTCTGCATTGCAATCCTGACCTATAGCACTTACAATTCCCAGTACAAATCCTTTTACATCCACATCTTAAGAGCTGTTGACATGACGCTGCTAGCTGGTCCAACATGACGTCCAAACATTGTCGTCTTTTTGCCAACCCTAACTTTCAGGTGAAGGTAATTTCATAATGCGAACCAAAGACTGACCCCACGTGTGCCCTGCTTGCCGTACAGCTCACTTCACATGCTCTGCTAAAGCAGCCCTAGAGGGTGGGATGGCATTATAAGGCTTCTGTTGCCTCTACTATTGGAGGTGCCGGCTTGGACTTCAGAAAAGCAGGTGGTATGTTGGTGTACGATTCAGGCAAACTTAATACTTTCATTGATGGAGGTTTCTGTTCTAGAAATGGAAATTTGCGAGGATTTTATACAATTTGTGCTCTTGTTGGATGTTGAAACACTGATATCCCGGTTCCATGAAATGATGTCATATCAGTTGTTGAAGAGGGATTGTGGTCAATATTATCTACAGCTGACATGGTGAATATACCTTTTTGTAAAACAGCTGGATAAACTATTCCTACCTTTAGGTATTTTTTAACTGCACCATCACCGAGCCTTGTAGATATTTCCAAAACACAGTCATACGAAATGTAAATTCCGTGTTGAAAGAGAATATCTCTGTGATTATTGTCTTTGCAAACATAAGGAGCCTGACATAAACTGCAAATGTAGGTTCACGATTTGAAATATGTTTTTGGAGAATGCTGCTCTCTTTGACTTTTTTATGGTAATTGAACAGCAAAACTGAGCAATTGCGAGATCAGAATCCGTGACCCCATTTTCAATCTGGGATTCGATGTCAGGACCATGTTCAATCATAGATACTAATTCTAGCAACTTATCTGGAATAGCTTCTGATATCAATTCAGGTTTAAAAGTACCAGCAAATTGAAGCTCGTGGTGTGACATTTCTTTCCAAATGATATCTGCTGCCTCTGCCAAATACATGGCATCAGTATACTCGCAGGCTGTTACAAGTGCTTTCCCAATGTCCTTCTTGAACACAAGCACTACCTCACGACCTCGATGGTATGCCTGTAGGTCTGGCAGCTTAGACAGAATTGTCTCTTTCAACCTTGTTTTGTTTACCTTTATTGCAGCTGATGGAAAATCACTTAGTCATCGTTCATATAGTAAACAGAGATCTGCCCGTTTGAAAACTGTACCTCCAGGATTGGCTCTTTGGCATTCCTCTATGTGTTATTAGCTCTGCAAATGACAGTTCATCGCAAGGTTTGACTTTTTTTTTATTTCCGTAGTTGTAACTTTCTTTCTCTGTTGCATAGAGCTGTTAAGTATTTTGGATGGTACTTGAACGCCTGAGCTACGACATCACCTGAACTAATCTTTGCAAGCAGCTCCTTATCTTGTAATGTTTTCGCACAACGGTTAAGTCTGTCATTGAGATGCATTGACATTGCTTCACGAAGTTCTGATATGGGACTCCCTTTTTCACATAAAAAAAAATCTTGCAACATCTATTTTACCTAGCTCTTAAGAGATCTTTTTTCTCGCATATTTAGTTGAATCACTTTCATCATCACTGGTTTAGACTGTTAAATGTAGAAATGAGTAAGGTCCGGCAATTTCTGATCTAGATTTTCTAGCTCTATCTATTTTAGTGTTGTTAAATTTTATTCTACATGAATGATGATACTGTGCATTATTCCTGATCAGTGTTTTTTCTGTTACTTGACCATCATCAATTCGTCCAACATCTAAAGCAATAGGCATTTATATAGCTTACTGAATTCTAGAATATTCTTTGCTAATAAAGTATATCCTGATTTGCTCTTTTCTGAAATATCCTTGTGTTACATCAATTTTTCATCTTTGTCTAATCAGTTTCCCTTTTCTCATGAGGAGATATTGACAAACAAAGTCTTTTTGACATTTCAAAATGAAACAAAACACATATATACTAAATCAACCATTTTTCAATTGAGATTAACTATCTCAAGTTTTTTTCAGCAACTTCAGCACAAATTTGATACTTCGACAGTTGAAAGGCCGAGGGATTATCCTTTTACCACCTTCAAATTATAAATACACTTTACTGTATGGGATATGACTAGGCTCGATGCCGTTACCTCTACGCCTAGCCCGATCGTTCATAGCGCCATTTAACTCCCGTGTGATCTGTACACAATCCAAAGGACAAAAGCCCTGTCCTTCTTGGCTCGGCTTTCCCGCGTTAGCACACTCCCGTCACTTCGGGTACGACACCTCGACTATATATGGGGTGAATCAAGGTGTATTTAGGAGAGTTAATAAAGCTGACACTAAACCCCAGGCCGACTTTCATGGCAGCTAGTTGCACCAGTGTCCCCTGGTAGTGTAAGCAACTAGCTCGTTAGAATTGTAGGATCCCCTGCAGTAGGCTAAATTGCCGGACCTTACTCATTTCTACATTTAACAGTCTAAACCAGTTGACCATACTGGCCTTGTATTCCACCCCACTCCATCTTCATTTCATGTTCATTTTATCATCATTTCATGTTCATTTTATCATCATTTCATGTTCATTTTATCATCCATTTCATGATCATTTCCCTGATATAGCTGAAAGTTTTTCATCTAAGACATAATACTTTTTCTCATGGATTGAGTGAGTTGTCTGGAAAATGGAACACGCACTGTAAAAATTTAAATAAAGAAAAATATCACATCCTCCATCAGTATTTGTGCTTATAATGTTGTGTTTTTATATAATGACCAGAAAAAGACGTGTTACAAGTGCGGAATAGACTCTCATATGGTAGTTAACCGTAATATGGATAGTGAGCCTAAGTTAAATATTTTAAATTTGAATGATATCCCTGCAATGCCGGGTAAGGATTCTGTTAAGGGTCAGATACCGAGAGAAGATGGTACTACTGATGTTCAAGAGGCAACAGTTAATGAAGGAAATGTCGAACAACCATGTGATGGTATTAGTATTGAAAATGATAAAGAAGAATCCAGCAACAACGGTGAGGACTAGATAGGCAACTTATGCGGAGCAGTGGAAGAACAACTAGTGACAATTCCCTTATCCAAGAATGTTGATGTTGCTGCTGTTCATCAACAATCAGTCGAAATAGAAGGTCGATCACGTGACCTGGAGGGTCATGTTCCAAGTAATGGTGAAACTTTAACAGATACCGACAGTGATAGTGACCTTTTTGCAATAAAACGTGCACCCAAAGAAGCTTCTCAGGTTACTGATGTAACTGAGGATGTGGGGCTTCCCTCACAATATGAACCTCGTATTCCTTATACTATTGGAAGTCTCTTTCCTGTTGAGGGTGATAAAAATGAGGAACCGGGAAATCTTGAAATCAATATAGTGGTTTCAGTGCATAGGGATAATGAATCAGTGGATGGTGCTACTGAAGCATGTGACATGGATGTAGCGATAAATAAAGTAACTGATATTGAGGATGATTTGAAAAATGATGATAAGATTCAGACTGAATGCCAAAAGGCCAGTGGAATATCAATTTAGATACTGTAGGTAATAATTAAAGTTAATTAGAGGAAAGTCCACTGAAGAAAAAAGGAAGGAAGAAAATATGAATGCAAAAGATAGGTTGTCCAAGAAAAGAAAAGGTAATTGTCTCATTTTTCGTCTTTTTAATGGCTCTTTCTGTTGTCACTTTAAGTATTAATGGCATAAATAAGGTAAGTAAACAAATGAAAGTTGTGTCCCTTATCATGTACTTTAAATTCCTATCCTGTTGATTCAAGAACACAATGTTAAAGATATTTCCGGTTTGAGTTATTTCACTAATTTTGTGTGTATAGTGTTCAATCCATCAATCAATTTAAAAGGAGCTACAGTGATATGTAAAAATAATAAAACAAATGTTAATCTATTAACCAAAGATACGGATACTAATGGTAGAATTATTGGTGTAAGAGTATGTTACAATAACTGCATTAGACCTATTATAAATGTGTATGTCCCATCTGGTGCAAGTAAATTTGATGAAAGGGAAGACGTTTTCAGGAATAAAATATTATATTACCTGTGACATAATGATTATCTTATTTTTGGAGGTGATTTCAACTGTATAATATGCACAAGAGATTGTAGTAATAATAACAAAGCCTTACTGTCCAAGTCTATGAATACTCTAGTTAAAAACCATGCTTTGAAGAATTACAAACTCACAAACAGGATGCTACAATACACTTCTTTACGCGAAAACTATGGATCCAGAATAGACAGGATTTATACTGTAAAGTTATATGGTAACATAACATCAACAGACACCATTCCAATAAGTTTTTTCAGACCATAGTATGATTGTTTTGAAATTAAACGTACACAAAAAATTGGCACAGGGTATTGGAAGTTAAATGTTTGAAGTTTTAGATTCTGATGAAATTTAAGATTTTTTTTTTTTTTTGCATATATGACAGTATATAAAGCAGAGAAAGGGTACATTTGATAACATACTTTTATGGTGGGACTGGGCAAAATCTACACAACATTTTATCAATGGCAAGGTAAAAACAAACAAAATGAGGTAAATGAAGCAAAAAGTTCTTAAAAGTCCATTTACATTAATTTAATTAATATTATATAAAAATTACTGGTTGAGACAACTAAGACGATTAATTGCTGTCCTGCCTCCCTCAAGTTAGTAACTTACTTCACCGGAAAGCAACCATATGAAGCAAGCCCCTACCAATGACTATCATGTCTCTCAGGATCTGAAAAACACAAAAAACACTCCCCGTAAAACTGATTAGGTAAAAAGGAGACTAAATCACTTACGGGAATCCGAGTTAAAAACAAAACTCAAAACGGGAATCCGTTCAATAAAATACCTTTGATGGAATTCGATTTTTAATTCAAAAGCACAAACATTGTTCATAAACTGTGGTAATCCACCTAAACAAAACTTTATAGCCAATAGCCTAATGTGGTAATCCACGAATAACAATTGATAAATTCACAATAAAAGTGGTAATCCACTGTAAAAACAAAACTTTTAACGGTTTTTAAAAGAAACCGAAAACAAAATTGGAAACATAGTAATTTCTTTTGATCCTGAGATTTATTTTTAACAAGGTCTTGAGAAGGGAACTAATTTAATACAATGTATTAACTCATTATGGCTAGGGTATCAAATCAACTCATGTTCAGATGTGAAAAGGCTGACTCACCTCAATACTCGTGCCGTTCACTGAATTACTGCTGTTCCTGCTGCCCCCCAAAGTGGTATAGTGTCGGTATCACTAGGGGTTTATCCTTTCATGACCGAGAGTTGTAAAAATGTCCACCATACAAGAAGGATTTTGCCTGAGAACTGAATTGGAAACTCCGATCGCCTCGACAAAAACTTCCAGCTCTCGGACAACAGCGTAAACAAGCAGTTCACCTTAAAAAACAATACTAGGCAACAGATCACTAGTAACAAAGTTGTTTAGAGGAACTAAAAGTCAGCCCCGCTCAACACTTGAACATGATAAAAATATTATTGCGGATAATATTTAGGAAGTTTAATATTTATCATATTTAACAACAAAAGAAATCACTTCCAACTTCTCCAATTTTGGTTCACGATAAAATATTTTCTACACTGGGGGGAGGGGATTCAATTTATTTATATAAACTAAATAAATTGAATACAGAAATTCATGATAAATAGGATCCCCAAAACAAAAAAAGTTAAAACATTACAAAAAATATTTAATACATTCAATATACAAAGGTATATTAAAATTGAAATATACCATGACCTTATTCACAGTTGAATGCCCAACCAAATACTCTATATACTAACTATTCACAAGTAAAGTCTCTCTCATTCACCCGAAACATAAATCATTTAAAGCTTCCAATATTTTTCTAGTACGTTCCGAGCTGTCAATAGCAGCCTGGCGTTTAACTCTGGTATCCTTGGGTACTTGAGACTCCTGTACATCAACCTTAGAACCATTCGGAATTTCATCTTTCCGAGTGAGAAGTGTTATAATGACTGACGAATGTCTCTTCACAAGTTCTTGGGTTTTCCCTTTAAGGATAGTGGCACCAGTAACCTCGCCCAAAGTGTTTGTAATAATCTCTTTTACAACGCCCATCGGGTAGTCATTTGGCTTAGTGAAATTTTCTTTAATTAGTACAATATCTCTAGGCGAGATCTTATCATGAGTGACTGGTTTGTATCTATCAGGGACATCTACAGCTTGATGTATTAGATTAGCAATAAATTCTTCCTGATATAGTTTAACTAAATTGTTTCTTACCTTTTGCAATTGATTGTAATCTTACTTGAACTTTGATTGAGAATAATTTTCAGGAATCCAATCAGGGTCTCTCCCCCCATGCAATTCGGGAATTATATTAACCGATATCAGATCATACCCGTGAATCAAATTTTCTGGGGTGATAGGTTCTGGAATGTCATCGCCGATCTGATCCCTTAAAGCTTCTTTAAATGCTATTGGCCTACAATTGACTAAATGGATGACTTGTTGAATTAAGAACTCAAAAGCAAGGTATTCCAAGACATTCTTACCAATAGCTCCATAGATCAATCTGTTAAAAAGCTTAACACATACTTCCACCATGGAACCTAACTGACTATGACCCTTGACAAATTGGTCAAACTTTAAAGATTGGACCCCATTGCGTTCAAAATATGACTGAGTCTCATGATCTTTGATGTAGTCAATAATTATATTAGAGGCAGAGACTAATTGGGAGCCTAGGTCAGTAATACAATATTCAGGGATTCCAAACTGGAAACAATGAATCTGAAAAACTAAGAAATTCTTTAACAGAAAGATCTAAACAAATAATCAAATTAACTGCTCTACTCCACATACAAGTGATACATAGTAGATAGATTTTTCCTTTCTTACCCTGTTGTTTAACGCTCAATTGGCCAATGAAATCCATAAATAAATAACTAAAGGGGACATTAGGTGGTGACACTCTCCATTTCCTGTAGGGAGACTGATTAATACTGATGGTTCTTGACTTGAACCTACGACAAAAAACACATTCTCTAAGGTTTCTCTTAACCACTGAAAAATATGACGGTATGTAAAACCGCTTTCTCATTTCTGACAAAACAGAGTAACATCCCGTATGGTTGAGCTTTTTGTGTAGGTTGTGCACAATCAGGGAAGTTAGATGGCTATTTTTAGCCACCAACAAAGGAAAACCATGCCTCCGAATGAGTTTGTCACACTTGCTACATACTCGAAGCAAACCATCGTTGTCAACGTAAATATTAAGCTGACCTACTATGTTAGGCATGTCCTTTTTTCTTTGAGTAGGACAGCTGAAATATGTAAAAACCTCAGGGAAATGTGCCCGTTGATCCTGTAGTATAACTAACTTGCAAGCTCTTTCATGCATACTATTGCTCTTTAATTTTAAGTGAGCAAATTTATTGGAGTCCTTAGCTTTCAAACGACCCTTTAACTTCTCTACGAAAAGAATAACTTTCTCAAGTAAATCAAAACTGCAAAATTCTTCAAATGAAAGAAAATATTCAAAATTATCTGACATGGCCACAACATTAGAACTAGTACACATAGACTCCTCTGTTTCCAAACTATTATCCAGCTTGCACTCTGCATAAGGATTTGGAACCATAAATGATAAATTACCATGTTCACTGCATTGGAAGGTTTCCTTTGCCTTAAAACATTCAGGACCTGAATAAAAATTGGTTTGCATCAACTTACGATATGAAAGGCAACGAGTTATGGCATCTGCGGGATTTTCATTCCCTCCAACAAAAGCAAAATGGACTGGGTGTTTTGCACATAAGTTCTCTACATGCTGAATTAGATTCATCACAAAAACTGACCGTTTCTGCATTTTTGACAATTTATTAGCAGAAGAATTCAACCAAGAGAGCACTACCCGACTATCGGAAAACACATGAAGGCCAACAATATTCAAAGGATTGATGCATAATGGTCCAGCTAATTCGTTATACAAATATAAAACCACTTCCGTTGCAAAGGCTACTCCCTGCATCTTCAAAGATGGAATGCTTTTACTTTCCAACTGTCTATTTATCATACGATTTTTTGCCATCACAAAACTTGACGACATAGAATCAATATCAATGATGTACACAACAACACCATATAGTAATTTAGAGCTATCACAGTAAGCAGCCAAATGAAATTTTCCATCCCTACGTCCAACAAATCTTTCAATAGCAATATCAGGAGTAGAATTGGCCTGATTAGCAATATTGTGCCATTCATTACGTAACTCTGGTGATAATTGATCGTCCCATCCCAAATTTCTATAACACTAAAAACCATGAAGAAATAATCTCCTTCGATTTAGGATGGGTCCAGTAAAACCAAAAAGATCAAAGTGAGAGGCAATAGTACTTAAAACTTCCCTCTGAGTTTTAGCCTTACCATTCAAATAAAATTTATTTGCTAACAGACAATCAAGTGTTCGATTCCACAGCATACCAAGAAGTTTAACAACATCTGCCGTTTCAGAACCTGTGCAGGAATCTATTTCTCCCTGTAGAGACCAGTCATTAGTAACGAACTGTTGTAAATCAAAACCATAAGGAGAAAATATAGATCCTACCACAGAATATGCCCAGTGCAGATTCTCAATTTAATTTGCACTAAAAGCACAATTGTATATATAAGACAAAGAATAAATGCACCTTTTTAACTCATTCAACTGGTTTTCATCATGATCAGCATCTAAAATCAAAATCTTGTAAAGACCGAGCATCAACAAAGTTGGGGAACAACTTAAGCCGAAGCTCAACCTAACATTTCGATATGCAACAATGGTAAAATCTCCCTTCTCAACATTTTTATACCATAAAAAACAAAGTCTGTTAGCATCAACATCACTTAATGCAATCTGATTAAAGGCCTTGCAAAGATCAAAACATACTAATAATTTATCAAACCTTAAATGTAGTAATGATGAAGAAAGTTTCTGATTTAGGCATGGACCTGCATGTATGGCCTGGTTATGACTTATTGTCAGAACCTTGGTTGATTCTCTTTCACACAAGTTTGATAGAAATACAACTCTGCATTTGGTAGTTTCACGATTCAATTTGAACACACCCATATGAGGCAAAAAAAGTGTGTTCTGGGTGTTCATGTACAAATTGATCAAGATTAGGAATCCTTTCTATTATTCCAACCCTTTCCTGTTCTTTTAGGGCTTCATTCATTAACTGTAAATGAGATGGATTCCTCTTTAGTTTTTTAAGATTAGATTCCAAAATAACTTTCGCCAAATGAAAATTTCTACCAAGCATACGAGATACTTTTGCATTCCACAAAAGTGGCATAACTAATCTACCGTCCTCATTCTGAATAGTGTGATCCAAACAATATTAGATAAACTGATCATGCAGCTCTGAATTTTCCAAATCATAAACTTCATTGTCCAAGTGAATATATTTATTACAAATACTGGCAAGCACATCATCTGTGGCTTTATCTAACTCTGAACGAATTACATTACCTTTTTCATCGATTACACTGAATTCCGAAACCTTAATTTGATAATCAACATCATACTTATCCAGAGAAGATGGCGTATTTATCTTTACACCCAAACCAGTAACATACTGATGACAATTTATAACCGAGGAGGACGGATGTAGATAAGGAATATCCTTCAATAAGGTGTCAATTTCACCTTTAAGAAGGATACCAAACGGGGTCATAGCATACATAGACTTTTTATTCCTACCAAAAACTACTTCTGTGAGTGGTAAACAATATTCTGATTTAATTCCCAAAATCAAATAAATATTTTCAATGCAATCACTATTAGGCGTCAGAAACTCATCAACCAACACATATCCTTTCATCTGGAAACCCTAAACCACTTTGCCCAGACCTTTTAATTTCAACTTTATGTTGATAGATGGGATACATAATGCCTCTATTTTGTGAATAGCATTACCAATTATTATTTCAAATTCCACTAGTTTTGATGCATATTTCTGAGAAACATTAATATCATATATTCTCAATTCAACCTTGGCTTGTAATAACTTTAAATCCAAAGCATTGGCTAGTTCCTCACTAATCAGATTTAACTGACTTCCATCATCCTTCAATGCTTTTATGCTTCTGTTTTGGATGTTACAAGAAAAGGTAGGGAGAATGCTGGAATCACAGTCCAAATTACTTTTAAGAGCCTCCATTATAGCTAAGTTCTATTAGATTCCATTGACGAATTCTTATTGTCCTTTTTCGAGGAAGTCTTAGGAGACTCAGATTTTCTATCATCATTAGTAGATGCTGATTTGTTACTATTCTTACAGAGGAAACTAAAGTGCAATGCTTTACAAAACTTACATTTCATCTTAAATTTAAAGTTACATTTGTCAGTAGTGTGACTCAAGCTTGCACACTTATAACACCCATTTAAAGATTGAATTTTGTCAAGCTTAGTGGTAACATCCGAAAAAAAATTTCACATTTATAAATAGGATGCAAGGCTGGTTTGCCTTCTGTGGTACACAAGACACAAGGAAAGAAATTTGACGGTTTCCTTAGGGAACTAACACTAGCAGCATAACTTGCACTATTCTTCCTATGATTATGATTATCATTTAATTTATTTCCTATATTAGACCTCTTACTTTGCTCATTGAATCTTTCACAGGTCTCAAAGAAATTATCATTAATTTCCTTCAGTGTTGGCCTTGATGAATTAGTAATCTGGGTTAAGTGTACTTTAAATAGATTATCTAAACTCTGCCCGAAAAAATAACTAAAAAAATCCTCACTTCCCAGAGACAAACCTTCAGCTGCTTGAGTTAGATTTCTTATCTGTGAAATATATTCAAATGGATCACTTTCTAATTTCATATTGATTTCAGAGATTTTTTTGATGGTATCAAAAATTCTGAGGTCTTTAGATGCTAAGGCCTCTGTTAGTAACTTCTTAGCATGAACATAACCCTTCTTGTCCGATTCTAACGAGTCTAAAAGTACTAAGGCCCTTCCACTGATTTGCTGCTTTAACAGAATAAATTTGTCATATTCTGAATATTTGAACATAGACGTTATGCCTTCAAAATCTTTAAAAAACTTAAATAGGTCCTCCCTTTGTTGGCTACGAAATTCTGGAAGCGGAGCAGTGGGACTCTTTAACAAACTTCGGGCAGTATCAACACTAACATTAGAAGGGGTAACATTTCGTGTAAGCTCAGCAGTACATTCCCGAATTTTAACAAAATAACTTTCACAGGAATCAAGTTCGGCATTTAGCCATGTTTCATCCTCCTCTTCAGACCATTTGAGCTTTTGAATTTCACCATTATACTCCTTAAGCGATTCTAAATGATCTTGTAACTCTGACTTAATCTTATCCTTTTCCAATTCAGTTAACTGACAATAACTAGTCCTTTAATTATAACATTCAGTTACTAACTTGCGAATATATTTTCGGGAATTAATCAACATCTTTAATTCAGACGCCATATTTAATTAGGAATTTGCTTTTACAATGTCTGATAAACAGATATAGATCCACTGAAACAGACAGTCTAAGCCCCCTCTAATTAAATGAATGCCGTCAACTTTGAAATAGCTAGGGTCATCGAGTTTTGACGAACCGTTCGATCAACAGTCTTATATTTAAAGGGTTGACGGTCTAACCACTTGTTAAAATTTCTAGCCAATTTCTTATACAAATCTACAGAAGGGGTGCCGTGTCTATTACTACTTTTCAAGTGGCGAATTTCAACCTGAGTAACAACAAATATTGAATTTTGTAACCTTAATCTCAAAATAGCAAAAAAACGTTCACAATCTGTTTTAACAATATTCAAATCCACATTCTCCTTTATATCGTTTCCACCCAAAAATACAACGGTCACTTCTGGATTATATTCAGCCAGATCGACCAACAACTAAGGATTAAGTATAAAGTTCCTATATCCGAATCCAGGAAATGCAAAAAATCAAAAAAATTCAATAGGCACTTTCAGATCACCGTATGTCAAACACGAATAACCTAACTGCTTCAAGTCCCGAACGTAACTATGGCCTAAAACACCGATTTTCATGTAACCTTTAACAAAATATGCTCAAAGATACCGATACTAAATAACACCGAAGGAAGAGCAGCAGACAGCTATTTCTTCTCAAGTCCCCCCAGGAGTTCCATACACATTTTATCAATGGCAAGGTAAAAACAAACAAAATGAGGTAAATGAAGCAAAAAGTTCTTAAAAGTCCATTTACATTAATTTAATTAATATTATATAAAAATTACTGGTTGAGACAACTAAGACGATTAATTGCTGTCCTGCCTCCCTCAAGTTAGTAACTTACTTCACCGGAAAGCAACCATATGAAGCAAGCCCCTACCAATGACTATCATGTCTCTCAGGATCTGAAAAACACAAAAAACACTCCCCGTAAAACTGATTAGGTAAAAAGGAGACTAAATCACTTACGGGAATCCGAGTTAAAAACAAAACTCAAAACGGGAATCCGTTCAATAAAATACCTTTGATGGAATTCGATTTTTAATTCAAAAGCACAAACATTGTTCATAAACTGTGGTAATCCACCTAAACAAAACTTTATAGCCAATAGCCTAATGTGGTAATCCACGAATAACAATTGATAAATTCACAATAAAAGTGGTAATCCACTGTAAAAACAAAACTTTTAACGGTTTTTAAAAGAAACCGAAAACAAAATTGGAAACATAGTAATTTCTTTTGATCCTGAGATTTATTTTTAACAAGGTCTTGAGAAGGGAACTAATTTAATACAATGTATTAACTCATTATGGCTAGGGTATCAAATCAACTCATGTTCAGATGTGAAAAGGCTGACTCACCTCAATACTCGTGCCGTTCACTGAATTACTGCTGTTCCTGCTGCCCCCCAAAGTGGTATAGTGTCGGTATCACTAGGGGTTTATCCTTTCATGACCGAGAGTTGTAAAAATGTCCACCATACAAGAAGGATTTTGCCTGAGAACTGAATTGGAAACTCCGATCGCCTCGACAAAAACTTCCAGCTCTCGGACAACAGCGTAAACAAGCAGTTCACCTTAAAAAACAATACTAGGCAACAGATCACTAGTAACAAAGTTGTTTAGAGGAACTAAAAGTCAGCCCGCTCAACACTTGAACATGATAAAAATATTATTGCGGATAATATTTAGGAAGTTTAATATTTATCATATTTAACAACAAAAGAAATCACTTCCAACTTCTCCAATTTTGGTTCACGATAAAATATTTTCTACACTGGGGGGAGGGGATTCAATTTATTTATATAAACTAAATAAATTGAATACAGAAATTCATGATAAATAGGATCCCCAAAACAAAAAAAGTTAAAACATTACAAAAAATATTTAATACATTCAATATACAAAGGTATATTAAAATTGAAATATACCATGACCTTATTCACAGTTGAATGCCCAACCAAATACTCTATATACTAACTATTCACAAGTAAAGTCTCTCTCATTCACCCGAAACATAAATCATTTAAAGCTTCCAATATTTTTCTAGTACGTTCCGAGCTGTCAATAGCAGCCTGGCGTTTAACTCTGGTATCCTTGGGTACTTGAGACTCCTGTACATCAACCTTAGAACCATTCGGAATTTCATCTTTCCGAGTGAGAAGTGTTATAATGACTGACGAATGTCTCTTCACAAGTTCTTGGGTTTTCCCTTTAAGGATAGTGGCACCAGTAACCTCGCCCAAAGTGTTTGTAATAATCTCTTTTACAACGCCCATCGGGTAGTCATTTGGCTTAGTGAAATTTTCTTTAATTAGTACAATATCTCTAGGCGAGATCTTATCATGAGTGACTGGTTTGTATCTATCAGGGACATCTACAGCTTGATGTATTAGATTAGCAATAAATTCTTCCTGATATAGTTTAACTAAATTGTTTCTTACCTTTTGCAATTGATTGTAATCTTACTTGAACTTTGATTGAGAATAATTTTCAGGAATCCAATCAGGGTCTCTCCCCCCATGCAATTCGGGAATTATATTAACCGATATCAGATCATACCCGTGAATCAAATTTTCTGGGGTGATAGGTTCTGGAATGTCATCGCCGATCTGATCCCTTAAAGCTTCTTTAAATGCTATTGGCCTACAATTGACTAAATGGATGACTTGTTGAATTAAGAACTCAAAAGCAAGGTATTCCAAGACATTCTTACCAATAGCTCCATAGATCAATCTGTTAAAAAGCTTAACACATACTTCCACCATGGAACCTAACTGACTATGACCCTTGACAAATTGGTCAAACTTTAAAGATTGGACCCCATTGCGTTCAAAATATGACTGAGTCTCATGATCTTTGATGTAGTCAATAATTATATTAGAGGCAGAGACTAATTGGGAGCCTAGGTCAGTAATACAATATTCAGGGATTCCAAACTGGAAACAATGAATCTGAAAAACTAAGAAATTCTTTAACAGAAAGATCTAAACAAATAATCAAATTAACTGCTCTACTCCACATACAAGTGATACATAGTAGATAGATTTTTCCTTTCTTACCCTGTTGTTTAACGCTCAATTGGCCAATGAAATCCATAAATAAATAACTAAAGGGGACATTAGGTGGTGACACTCTCCATTTCCTGTAGGGAGACTGATTAATACTGATGGTTCTTGACTTGAACCTACGACAAAAAACACATTCTCTAAGGTTTCTCTTAACCACTGAAAAATATGACGGTATGTAAAACCGCTTTCTCATTTCTGACAAAACAGAGTAACATCCCGTATGGTTGAGCTTTTTGTGTAGGTTGTGCACAATCAGGGAAGTTAGATGGCTATTTTTAGCCACCAACAAAGGAAAACCATGCCTCCGAATGAGTTTGTCACACTTGCTACATACTCGAAGCAAACCATCGTTGTCAACGTAAATATTAAGCTGACCTACTATGTTAGGCATGTCCTTTTTTCTTTGAGTAGGACAGCTGAAATATGTAAAAACCTCAGGGAAATGTGCCCGTTGATCCTGTAGTATAACTAACTTGCAAGCTCTTTCATGTATACTATTGCTCTTTAATTTTAAGTGAGCAAATTTATTGGAGTCCTTAGCTTTCAAACGACCCTTTAACTTCTCTACGAAAAGAATAACTTTCTCAAGTAAATCAAAACTGCAAAATTCTTCAAATGAAAGAAAATATTCAAAATTATCTGACATGGCCACAACATTAGAACTAGTACACATAGACTCCTCTGTTTCCAAACTATTATCCAGCTTGCACTCTGCATAAGGATTTGGAACCATAAATGATAAATTACCATGTTCACTGCATTGGAAGGTTTCCTTTGCCTTAAAACATTCAGGACCTGAATAAAAATTGGTTTGCATCAACTTACGATATGAAAGGCAACGAGTTATGGCATCTGCGGGATTTTCATTCCCTCCAACAAAAGCAAAATGGACTGGGTGTTTTGCACATAAGTTCTCTACATGCTGAATTAGATTCATCACAAAAACTGACCGTTTCTGCATTTTTGACAATTTATTAGCAGAAGAATTCAACCAAGAGAGCACTACCCGACTATCGGAAAACACATGAAGGCCAACAATATTCAAAGGATTGATGCATAATGGTCCAGCTAATTCGTTATACAAATATAAAACCACTTCCGTTGCAAAGGCTACTCCCTGCATCTTCAAAGATGGAATGCTTTTACTTTCCAACTGTCTATTTATCATACGATTTTTTGCCATCACAAAACTTGACGACATAGAATCAATATCAATGATGTACACAACAACACCATATAGTAATTTAGAGCTATCACAGTAAGCAGCCAAATGAAATTTTCCATCCCTACGTCCAACAAATCTTTCAATAGCAATATCAGGAGTAGAATTGGCCTGATTAGCAATATTGTGCCATTCATTACGTAACTCTGGTGATAATTGATCGTCCCATCCCAAATTTCTATAACACTAAAAACCATGAAGAAATAATCTCCTTCGATTTAGGATGGGTCCAGTAAAACCAAAAAGATCAAAGTGAGAGGCAATAGTACTTAAAATTTCCCTCTGAGTTTTAGCCTTACCATTCAAATAAAATTTATTTGCTAACAGACAATCAAGTGTTCGATTCCACAGCGTACCAAGAAGTTTAACAACATCTGCCGTTTCAGAACCTGTGCAGGAATCTATTTCTCCCTGTAGAGACCAGTCATTAGTAACGAACTGTTGTAAATCAAAACCATAAGGAGAAAATATAGATCCTACCACAGAATATGCCCAGTGCAGATTCTCAATTTAATTTGCACTAAAAGCACAATTGTATATATAAGACAAAGAATAAATGCACCTTTTTAACTCATTCAACTGGTTTTCATCATGATCAGCATCTAAAATCAAAATCTTGTAAAGACCGAGCATCAACAAAGTTGGGGAACAACTTAAGCCGAAGCTCAACCTAACATTTCGATATGCAACAATGGTAAAATCTCCCTTCTCAACATTTTTATACCATAAAAAACAAAGTCTGTTAGCATCAACATCACTTAATGCAATCTGATTAAAGGCCTTGCAAAGATCAAAACATACTAATAATTTATCAAACCTTAAATGTAGTAATGATGAAGAAAGTTTCTGATTTAGGCATGGACCTGCATGTATGGCCTGGTTATGACTTATTGTCAGAACCTTGGTTGATTCTCTTTCACACAAGTTTGATAGAAATACAACTCTGCATTTGGTAGTTTCACGATTCAATTTGAACACACCCATATGAGGCAAAAAAAGTGTGTTCTGGGTGTTCATGTACAAATTGATCAAGATTAGGAATCCTTTCTATTATTCCAACCCTTTCCTGTTCTTTTAGGGCTTCATTCATTAACTGTAAATGAGATGGATTCCTCTTTAGTTTTTTAAGATTAGATTCCAAAATAACTTTCGCCAAATGAAAATTTCTACCAAGCATACGAGATACTTTTGCATTCCACAAAAGTGGCATAACTAATCTACCGTCCTCATTCTGAATAGTGTGATCCAAACAATATTAGATAAACTGATCATGCAGCTCTGAATTTTCCAAATCATAAACTTCATTGTCCAAGTGAATATATTTATTACAAATACTGGCAAGCACATCATCTGTGGCTTTATCTAACTCTGAACGAATTACATTACCTTTTTCATCGATTACACTGAATTCCGAAACCTTAATTTGATAATCAACATCATACTTATCCAGAGAAGATGGCGTATTTATCTTTACACCCAAACCAGTAACATACTGATGACAATTTATAACCGAGGAGGACGGATGTAGATAAGGAATATCCTTCAATAAGGTGTCAATTTCACCTTTAAGAAGGATACCAAACGGGGTCATAGCATACATAGACTTTTTATTCCTACCAAAAACTACTTCTGTGAGTGGTAAACAATATTCTGATTTAATTCCCAAAATCAAATAAATATTTTCAATGCAATCACTATTAGGCGTCAGAAACTCATCAACCAACACATATCCTTTCATCTGGAAACCCTAAACCACTTTGCCCAGACCTTTTAATTTCAACTTTATGTTGATAGATGGGATACATAATGCCTCTATTTTGTGAATAGCATTACCAATTATTATTTCAAATTCCACTAGTTTTGATGCATATTTCTGAGAAACATTAATATCATATATTCTCAATTCAACCTTGGCTTGTAATAACTTTAAATCCAAAGCATTGGCTAGTTCCTCACTAATCAGATTTAACTGACTTCCATCATCCTTCAATGCTTTTATGCTTCTGTTTTGGATGTTACAAGAAAAGGTAGGGAGAATGCTGGAATCACAGTCCAAATTACTTTTAAGAGCCTCCATTATAGCTAAGTTCTATTAGATTCCATTGACGAATTCTTATTGTCCTTTTTCGAGGAAGTCTTAGGAGACTCAGATTTTCTATCATCATTAGTAGATGCTGATTTGTTACTATTCTTACAGAGGAAACTAAAGTGCAATGCTTTACAAAACTTACATTTCATCTTAAATTTAAAGTTACATTTGTCAGTAGTGTGACTCAAGCTTGCACACTTATAACACCCATTTAAAGATTGAATTTTGTCAAGCTTAGTGGTAACATCCGAAAAAAAATTTCACATTTATAAATAGGATGCAAGGCTGGTTTGCCTTCTGTGGTACACAAGACACAAGGAAAGAAATTTGACGGTTTCCTTAGGGAACTAACACTAGCAGCATAACTTGCACTATTCTTCCTATGATTATGATTATCATTTAATTTATTTCCTATATTAGACCTCTTACTTTGCTCATTGAATCTTTCACAGGTCTCAAAGAAATTATCATTAATTTCCTTCAGTGTTGGCCTTGATGAATTAGTAATCTGGGTTAAGTGTACTTTAAATAGATTATCTAAACTCTGCCCGAAAAAATAACTAAAAAAATCCTCACTTCCCAGAGACAAACCTTCAGCTGCTTGAGTTAGATTTCTTATCTGTGAAATATATTCAAATGGATCACTTTCTAATTTCATATTGATTTCAGAGATTTTTTTGATGGTATCAAAAATTCTGAGGTCTTTAGATGCTAAGGCCTCTGTTAGTAACTTCTTAGCATGAACATAACCCTTCTTGTCCGATTCTAACGAGTCTAAAAGTACTAAGGCCCTTCCACTGATTTGCTGCTTTAACAGAATAAATTTGTCATATTCTGAATATTTGAACATAGACGTTATGCCTTCAAAATCTTTAAAAAACTTAAATAGGTCCTCCCTTTGTTGGCTACGAAATTCTGGAAGCGGAGCAGTGGGACTCTTTAACAAACTTCGGGCAGTATCAACACTAACATTAGAAGGGGTAACATTTCGTGTAAGCTCAGCAGTACATTCCCGAATTTTAACAAAATAACTTTCACAGGAATCAAGTTCGGCATTTAGCCATGTTTCATCCTCCTCTTCAGACCATTTGAGCTTTTGAATTTCACCATTATACTCCTTAAGCGATTCTAAATGATCTTGTAACTCTGACTTAATCTTATCCTTTTCCAATTCAGTTAACTGACAATAACTAGTCCTTTAATTATAACATTCAGTTACTAACTTGCGAATATATTTTCGGGAATTAATCAACATCTTTAATTCAGACGCCATATTTAATTAGGAATTTGCTTTTACAATGTCTGATAAACAGATATAGATCCACTGAAACAGACAGTCTAAGCCCCCTCTAATTAAATGAATGCCGTCAACTTTGAAATAGCTAGGGTCATCGAGTTTTGACGAACCGTTCGATCAACAGTCTTATATTTAAAGGGTTGACGGTCTAACCACTTGTTAAAATTTCTAGCCAATTTCTTATACAAATCTACAGAAGGGGTGCCGTGTCTATTACTACTTTTCAAGTGGCGAATTTCAACCTGAGTAACAACAAATATTGAATTTTGTAACCTTAATCTCAAAATAGCAAAAAAACGTTCACAATCTGTTTTAACAATATTCAAATCCACATTCTCCTTTATATCGTTTCCACCCAAAAATACAACGGTCACTTCTGGATTATATTCAGCCAGATCGACCAACAACTAAGGATTAAGTATAAAGTTCCTATATCCGAATCCAGGAAATGCAAAAAATCAAAAAAATTCAATAGGCACTTTCAGATCACCGTATGTCAAACACGAATAACCTAACTGCTTCAAGTCCCGAACGTAACTATGGCCTAAAACACCGATTTTCATGTAACCTTTAACAAAATATGCTCAAAGATACCGATACTAAATAACACCGAAGGAAGAGCAGCAGACAGCTATTTCTTCTCAAGTCCCCCCAGGAGTTCCATACACATTTTATCAATGGCAAGGTAAAAACAAACAAAATGAGGTAAATGAAGCAAAAAGTTCTTAAAAATCCATTTCTATCAATTTAATTAACATATAAAAATTACTGGTTGAGACAACTAAGACGATTAATTGCTGTCCTGTCTCCCTCAAGTTAGTAACTTACTTCACCGGAAAGCAACCATATGAAGCAAGCCCCTACCAATGACTATCATGTCTCTCAGGATCTGAAAAACACAAAAAACACTCCCCGTAAAACTGATTAGGTAAAAAGGAGACTAAATCACTTACGGGAATCCGAGATAAAAACAAAACTCAAAACGGGAATCCGTTCAATAAAATACCTTTGATGGAATTCGATTTTTAATTCAAAAGCACAAACATTGTTCATAAACTGTGGTAATCCACCTAAACAAAACTTTATAGCCAATAGCCTAATGTGGTAATCCACGAATAACAATTGATAAATTCACAATAAAAGTGGTAATCCACTGTAAAAACAAAACTTTTAACGGTTTTTAAAAGAAACCGAAAACAAAATTGGAAACATAGTAATTTCTTTTGATCCTGAGATTTATTTTTAACAAGGTCTTGAGAAGGGAACTAATTTAATACAATGTATTAACTCATTATGGCTAGGGTATCAAATCAACTCATGTTCAGATGTGAAAAGGCTGACTCACCTCAATACTCGTGCCGTTCACTGAATTACTGCTGTTCCTGCTGCCCCCCAAAGTGGTATAGTGTCGGTATCACTAGGGGTTTATCCTTTCATGACCGAGAGTTGTAAAAATGTCCACCATACAAGAAGGATTTTGCCTGAGAACTGAATTGGAAACTCCGATCGCCTCGACAAAAACTTCCAGCTCTCGGACAACAGCGTAAACAAGCAGTTCACCTTAAAAAACAATACTAGGCGACAGATCACTAGTAACAAAGTTGTTTAGAGGAACTAAAAGTCAGCCCCGCTCAACACTTGAACATGATAAAAATAATATTGCGGATAACATTTAGGAAGTTTAATATTTATCATATTTAACAACAAAAGAAATCACTTTCAACTTCTCCAATTTTGGTTCACGATAAAATATTTTCTACAAAATCACAATGTAAAAAATTCTTTATCAAATTTTTTAAAAATGTTTCACAAGAAAGGTAAGGATTACTGGATTTATTACAAACAACTTTATGATAGTAACTATAAAACTACCGTAAACTATGAAAATTTTAAGATTCTCAAGAATAAGTTTTGTGACATCCAGAATGAAATATTAGAAGGTATAAAGATAAGAGCCAAACAAGATGATCGTACAATTGGGGGAAAAATATCTGCCCATCTACTTGGTGGTGAGAAAAAGAAAAATTATGCACGCATTACTAACATAAAAGAAGCAGATCGTTCCATTATAGAAAGCTCAGAGGGATTTTCTGTTTTCATAAAAGAGCACGTTGAAAAATTGTTTAGTAAGGTAACTGGTCAGGTAAAGAGTCAAGATTATTTTCTTATCCTATGACATTCTGTCTTAAATCAAGAAGGTGCAAGTTTGTTAAGTAGAGAGTTAGAGGAAATTAAGGTTTTTGATGTTATCAAGAGTATGTGTAAAGGAAGATCACCAGGGTATGATGGACTTCCTATAGAATTCTACAAAAAGTTTTGGTCTTCAATAAAGTCTGACGTTATGGAAGTGTTCAAATCCATTGTGACCGTGAAATATATGCCAGATAGTCAAAATTTGGATGTAATAAAATTATTAGCTAAAAATAGTTGATTTCTCCTTGGTGGAGAACTGGAGACCTATATCTCTACTGAATGCTGACTATAAAATATTTGCTAAGGTTTTAGCAAAAAGATTGAGATGTGCTATTGGGAAGATTATCTCCCCAGAACAATATTTTGCAGGAGAGGAAAGGTCAATTGTGAATAGTAATAATACGATTCGAGATGTAATTTTTCATACACAACAAAAGAGTGAAAACTTAGCAATTTTAAGCTTAGACTGGTCTAAGGGTTTTGATAGAGTTAATATGGAGTTTGTTTTTAAAGTAATGAAGAAATTTGGTTTGCCAGATGAACTTGTGGCTCTAGTTAGAATATTGTATAAAGATTGTGTAAGTAGTATCTTGGTAAATGGGTTTATGAGGTCACCTTTTTGTATTGAAAGGTCTGTAAGACAAGGCTACCCTATGTCAATGCTGCTATATTGTATATTTCAAGAACCTTTATATAGAGCAATAAAGAGTAATAACAAGATAATAGGTCCTATCCTTCCAAACAGTGTAAATATATGCTTGCAAGGTTATGCATATGACTTATCCGTGATCTTGTCAACTGATGATTCAGTTGGGGAATGATATAAAGAAGTACAATGGTTTGAACTTGCGACAGGTGCACAGTTAAACAAGGACAAAACTAGTATAATTGGGTTTGGGAAATGGGAAAAACCGAAAAATCTGGCCTATCAGTTGGTTGAAAACTTTTGGAAGTATCAAAATTCTTGGTATAATTTATTATAGTGATTTTGAGGTCACATGTTAAGAAAATTGGTCTTGCCTTAATCACAATATTAGAATATCAATAGATATGGTAAGTTAAAGACAATTAATTATTTTCCAAAGAGCTATTATTATTAATCCACTAGTTTTGTCCAGGATTTGATATATATCCCACACTTTGCCTCTTTTGAAAAAGTACATAGCTCAAATAAATATGCATATATTCCGATATATCTAGCAGGGCACTTACCATTCTGTCGGTAGAGATACTCTGTCGAAAGAAAAATGTTGATTAGGAATTATAAACGTTTATTTTAAGTCCTTGGTGATTTTCAGTTCGACAGCTCTAAATGATATTAGTTTAAGTAATTTCTCTTGCAAGATGAGAATTAGTTTTTTCTTGGACTTGAAGGAAATAACTGAGGTTTCATTTGCATCAACATCATCTTATTGAGTGGCAATTAATGTAATCAGAAAAGTTTATCAACATGCAAAATTTCCTAACTTAAGTTCTAAAGATTGTTATAATTTTATAAGGCCAGAAAGGGTCCCAAAAATTGAAGGGAGTTACCCACTTTTGGACTGGAAAATGGTATGGGACAGCATAAACAAACCTTTCATTGGTATCAGGGAGAGAGATTGCCTTTAAATATGCTCATAGAACTTTGGCGACCAATAATCGGTTGAAAATATTGAATGTCAGAAACAGTGATAAATGTGATCATTGCGAGGATGTAGAATACAGTTTGCATATATTTTATTTTTGCAGGCACATACAAACAATATTGATGTATGTCAAAAGTGTATTATTTCATACTTGTGACATAAACAGGGACAGATTTTTAAATACATTAATGTTCAGTTACATATATAGGGCGAAAGAGGATTATAATAGTGCCACTGTATTGATTGTTGGTTATTTATATGCTGGTTGGGTGAGTAAGAAGAAACGATACACGAAAGAGGAAACAGATGCTTTTCTTCAGTGTAAATTTCAGTATGATCGGTGGCATTTGAGAAATATTTATAAAGAAAGAATAAATAGAATGTTCACGAAAAAAGTATATAAATTACTGTTTTTGAATAACTGAAAATCAAAACCAAGATGTGTAATTTTGTAAATTGTTAAATCAGATGATTTATGTTTATATAAAAATGCTATTGAATGTACTCATATTGGAAATATTGTGAGTGTAAAAAGAATGTAATTTAGCTTTTTAATAATAAGATGAAAAAAGAAAATAAAAAGAAAAAAAGAAAGCCTTATCTTCAGTCTCTCTGATGTCTTGTGGGAGCTTATTGTATAGTCTCGGGGCCGTATATTAAAAAGCTATAGAACCTAGAGTAGACATATATCTAGGTTCGAATGATTTGAAACCATCTGTAACTTTTCTCGTGTCAACAAGATTTGTTGGCTGCATAATATATAGCAATTATCTTAGTTTTTTGGGCGACTGGTTTTTTTAACTTGATGTGTTATTGTACATATTTTAAACTAAATTCCCACTTTAATAAACAGCCAGTGTAAATTAATGAATATATTAGTGAACTTTTCTCGGGGTGGGATACCTTTTATGAGTTTTGCTCCTCTGTTTATTATGTTTTGTTATTTCTTAAATTAAACTTATGGTAAATTGTAGTAGATGGAGTAACAGTTGTCTATCCTGGTAATAATACAGTTTATCACGTTTCTTTACAATATGTTTATCTGGGTACTTCTTTATAAAAGGAATGTTTCTTAGATGAAAACCAGCATTTTTTACTACATTATTTACTTGGGTATTGAAAGACAAGTTACACTCAAGAGATGCCCCTATATACCGAACTTTATTAGACATCGGGGCATAGTTCCTATTTATGTATATTTTAAGATCACAAAAGTTTCTTAGGTTGTTTTTCTCTCCATCCACCATAAACTCCATTTTTTTTTTTTTTTTTTTTTTTTTAGTTTCTTATTGTCCCTAACACTGGCAAGAATTTGATTTAGAATTTCAGTATTGTCGTTTATGTCATTTATGGAGAAGTAAAATTTGTGTATCATCTGTAAATAGTTTTAATTTCACTCCATGCCATTGTAGTACTTTCCTCAAACCAGTAGTATAAATACACAATAAAATTAGACTCAGTACACTCTCCTGAGGTATACCCCTCATTTTGAAGGTGCATATGATGAATAATTTTCCAATTTGCACACAATTTCTGTTAACCAAGAAGTCTTTTAAGTATTCAAAAGCTTAATCTTCAATACCGATGGACCGTAGATAATTTAGTAGCAGTTCATGCAAAAATTTATCAAAAGCAGAACTAAAATCAAGTAATATCAAAGCACCACATTTGTTTACATACATCGTTTCAAACAGAACAGATAGCTGTAACCGTAGAGTATAATTTTCTGTAAGCTGAGTGTTTGTCAGGCAAAGCTTCTATTTCTTCTGAGTCACTGATCATTTGTTCAAGAATGACGTATTCTAGCACTTTGGAAATAAAGGCCCGATTTGAAATAGGTATATACGGTGTATAAGGTAGCTCTGTGTTTATCAAAACAGAAACTGTTAGCAAAATTGCATGTAAAATAAATTTGCGGAGCTTGTAAACCTATGATCAAAAGCATTTCTAATAGATTTACAAAGTGCTGTATAAAGAAATAATGTTATTTGTTTAAGAACAATTTGTAAAATTTATAAAAATGCTTTTGATCACGTGTTTACAAGCGCAGCGACTTTATTCTGCAGGCAACTCTACTTAAGAGTTCCTTTTCTGATAAACACGACGCTACCTGCTACAAGATATAACTATTAGACATCTTAGATTCTCGTGAAATGTACCGGAATTATTGGAGCCAACTGTACGAGTGTTCGATACAAAGTTATTTCAAATAAATGGGTTTGCACCGTCTCTTGAATTCCAAAAAGATAGTGGTGAAGGTGTCTGGTTTTAGTTTCAGCTCTCAAATAGATAATACAGAAGAAATATATGTGTGAAATCGCAATACCAAACGTCCCTGCCTGATGATAGCCGGATTGCGGTTTGAATCCCGCTCAAGCTCGATTGTTTCTGATAGTGTCTATAGCTTCACCATCACTGTGAGCTAAGGATAGCCGTATTTAGGGGAGCTTATAGGTCTACCTACTGAGCCATCAACAGCCATTGCCTGTCCTTCCCTGGTCCTAGCTTGGGTGGTGAGGGGTCTTGGCCACTTGGGCATTGTCACTGTCCCTTGCCTCCGTCATTCACGATTGGACTTCAAAACTTTAAATAGTGTCAGGTTACGGTAAACGGAAGAAACGTCAGATTCAGAACGCAACGAATGTGTATGCAATCGCAATGCTACCACAAATTGTGTGAGGTCACGATAAACGTTAGAAATGTGAGATTTGCTATACAACGGCAACGTATGGAAGCGTAATAC